>NC_084506.1:12954830-13219830 GCF_024500385.1 Phyllopteryx taeniolatus
CATTGTGATGTCAAGTTGCTACGGTGAAGTGTTAAATTAAGCTTCTTTTTTTTTATTTTTTTTTTGTCATCGGCGCTTACGTTGTTTTGAAGACTAAAATAAACGCGAAAAACTATCAGTGCAAAAGTGCAATCAATCGTTTACCTTGTTAGCTGTATCAATGTTGGCATGGACGTATTTTATTGTTTCACTCACCTAGTTGACTGAGAGTTGACTTGACTGAAGCTCCGCGCGGTGTGGGCTGAGGCTCGGAGTGCGTCAGACGCTACACATCGTTAAAGCCTCCTTTGCACAATATAATCTTATTCCAAGTGTTACACTGAGGTGACTGGTCATTCATTTTAGCAAAGTTAAGACACACTTTTGTTCGCCGCTGCCGTTGGGCACAAGCACATCAGCGTGCCCGTTCTTCTTTGTTGGTTTACGCCGCGTCGTCGTTGCTTTTCGCCACTTCTTCTTCGCTGCTGGAGGACTAGGCATCGAAACTGGGAACCGAAATCTTTTAATTTGAGCGGTTCCGGGAGAACCAGAACGTTAGTCGCGGGCTCCAATCGGTTCTCAATTCTCGATGCCCACCCTAGCTAAGACGTCTACCGACTAGCTACGCCTTCACGGTTGGGATGGAGAAACCAAGGCTTTCTGAAGTAATGAATCATTTTGAGACAATTAACCTAAATTGATTCACTGCTTCAAAGCATTTGACACACTTAAAAAGAGCTCCATCTGTTGGCTAAACGTGCGTATTGCTTTTCAAAAGACGCGATGACAAAGCTCTTTCATGGCTGTCAGGGTCTCACTGTTGCGTGTCCAATAAAGACCAAGTTGTCTCATTGTCATTGTGTTCTTTGGTAGAAAAATGCTCCAAAGTGACTATAACTATAATCTGATTTCTCATAATACAGTAGGTGCCTACAGATTGGGAGGTAAATGGTATATCAAAACATATATGTGCTATATATTTATATAGCACTTTTCATACATTCATCCATGGCGTTAACGCACTTTTTTGAGTTAGCTGAACTCATAGCCTTTTGAAAGGTAACGTGGAAGTAAAATGCTTATGAAACAGGTATATTGACTAGTGGCTGGCAACTTTATCTGAGGCAAATGGGTTTTATTTATTTATTTTTTTTTAATTATTTTTATGTTTTTTTGTTGTTTTTTTAATAGTTGGTGCATGTCTTGTCTTGCACGCAATTGTTGCAACATCAAAGATGTGTTTTTACTATATGTATAAGCCATCTATGTACGTATACAAATTGGAGTAACAGTGGTGGTCACACGTGGTCCAACCACATCGAATTGAGCATGCGGCACCACCGTCCTCACATATTGAGAGATGAGTGTGCTATGGCTCAGCGAAAAACTGGAAGTCTACCGGCCAGCAACCTTTTTAGGCAGCCAGGGTGGAGCACTGTCATGTATCTATGCTAAAGCATCTCACTGTGCGTGTATCACTGTAAAAAAAAATAAAAAATAAAAAATTGCTCCCTCCCTGGCTTGATTGTTGAAAATGATAGTGATGTACTGTATCAATAACGCTTAAAATCTATCAAAAAAGCTTCCATTTGGCGAGCGATTCGGACACATTTGAAGGGGGTTTGAATGCCACCCAGTTCGACACTGCTCTGACATTCGAGGCCTCGTTCACACTGAGCACGCGATTTTCCACGTTTTAACCGATTGTCGAAACACTGATTCGCCACTCGTCTGCCGTGCAAGGCCTCGCTCGCAGTAAGCATGTGATTTTCCGCATGTTTGAACCAAGTGTCGAAACACTGCTTCGCCACTCCTCTGCTTTATTTGGTCAAATAAGATTTGAGCAGACAGGCTCGAGCATAACACCCCTTCTTCACGGAACCTGCACATCGGTTATTTTACTTTTGGGGAAAACTCAGAGAAACGGACAACTGCCGGGAGTCAAAATGCTGCTGTTTCCCGCCACGAAAGGCAGATGGGAAAGCAGACAAGGAGTTTGTCTCTCTGACACAGCAGGTGATTGAACTACTGCAACAACACAACATTTTCACAGGGACTATTTAAGCAGCAGCAGGAAAACCTGAAAAACTTTCTCACAGTAACCATGGACTCAACAAGAGAAACAGACTGGATGCACTTTAACTGGAAATACAGGAGGTAAAATCAAGCTGACTTTCTACAGTATCTGTCTAACAGTCAGAAATCTGTAAGTCCAGTTGAGAAGTTTGCAATTTAGCAACAAGGAAAGGAAAACATGCAAATAAGAACTTAATGTTTTTTGGGTTTTTTTTTGTAAATTAAATTTTAAAAAGACCATACTACAGCATGTGTTTCATGAATGGTTGTACTGCACGTCTGATCTAACCTCCATCCATCCATCCATTCTCTCAGCCGCTTATCCTCACAGGGTCGCGGGCGTGGTGGAGCCCATCCCAGCTATCTTCGGGGTGGAGGCGGGGTACACCCTCAACTGGTTGTCAGCCAATCGCAGGGCACATACAAACAAACAACCATTCGCACACACATTCACACCTACGAGCAATTTAGAGTCTTCAATTAACCTACTGTTAGATAAATTGTAGAAGTTATCATTTATTTGCTTAGCTTGCATTAGTATAATGGTCAATTTTAGATGTCTCGCCTTCAAAAAGAAGACTCAGCATCATCCGATGGAAGGGCGCCTGGACCAAGGACGTGATCGGATGTGGTCGGGTCGTGACAGGTGTTGGTTCAATATTATGTGTTGTGTCTTATTACTTAGAATACTATGTCTGGGAAAAACCCTCTTATTATCAAATATTATGTGTCGTGTCTTATTGTTTAGAATACTATGTCTGGGAAAAACCCTCTTATTATCAAATATTTTGTGTTGTGTCTTATTGCTTAGAACATTATGATTTGTAAATCCCTCCTATTTCAAATAAATGCAGGAGCGAGGGGGGGGGGATTGTTTAGAGCGTGTTGAGAGGCTGTGATCTGAACAATTTCCCATACGCCCTCCTCATGAGAAAAAGAAACCAGCGTCTTCATTCCTTTTGAGTCTATTTTTTATAATGTTGGGTAAGATAAATCCAACACCTACCATGCATGTTTTTGAGATGTGGGAGGAAACCGGAGTGCCCGGAGAAAATCCACGCAGGCACAGGGAGAACATGCAAACTCCACACGCGGGGCCGGGGATTGAACCCCGGTCCTCGGAACTGTGAGGCAGACGCTCTAATCAGTCGACCACCTTTCCGCCCTGATCTAACCTTACAATCAGTATGATGCACTGCACTTCAAGCTCTGTCGACTTATACAGTATACTAATTTGATCTGTTAGTAAGTTAATACATTATTAATGGAATTTTTTGTTGAGTTTTTATTACACAATACTTAAATTGAAAATTTAAATGAGGCATGGGGAGAACATGCAAACTCCACACAGGCGGGTCCTCAGAACTGCGTTGCCCAAAAAAACCACAGTATTGCAGCATAATTAGACATGATTTATCCACATATTCAGATTCGTTAAACTAGTTAACAACAATCTTACGATAATGATCATGATGATGATCTAAAGTAGTGGTTCTCCAACTTATTACACCAACTCCCACCTCAACAAATACTCCAAATACGCCATCGTGGTACTCTCCATGTACCATCATAAAAACAAACATTAAAATATAGTGGTGCAATAAGCCCAACTTTTCATCAAAAATAAGTACGTTTTGTCACTGACGCAAAGCAAAGCAAATTTATTTATATTGTGCATTTCATACAAAAGGTAACTCAATGTGCTTTACGTGACTGAAAGTAAACTGAAGAAGGACTGTGGGGGGGAAAAAAAATAAAAATAAAAAATGGACCATAAAAATTGGTCAACGCAAAAACGTCTGCCTCAAGGCAGTAAAAATGATTTATAAAAGCATACTTGCGCTGTTTACCGCACAGACCTTTGTTGCAGACGGACGCGCTGTTGGACAAGTGAAAAACATTGCCAAAAACGACACAAGAGATTATGTAAGTGATTTTAACGACACTATTAGACGTGTAATGTACATATAACATGATGTATTCATGAGCTGAATGGTAGTTAGTATCCCACCTCTAGCCTGAAGTCAGCTGGGATAGTCAACCCTGTGACAATAATGAGGATGGTATAGAAAATAGATGGTTGGTTGATTCTGAAAGCCATCTTTTAAACACAAACATTAAAACCCTCCAAAAATTGTAATTTTGTCTATAGAGTAATCAGAGGTGTGTAGTAGCACGCTACAATTACTCCATTACATTTACTCAAGTAGCATTTTGGATAAATTGTTCTTGTCAAAATAGTTTTAATACAGCATATCTTTTACTTTTATTCGAGTATTTATGTTAAAAAGAAATAGTATTTTTACTCCATTACAAGGTCCATTCTTGACCCGGAACAGGGTCAAGAAGAGAAGATCCCCACTCCATGCATGTGTCCTTTCACCATCCAAATCAGTTGAAAGTGTGAGAAAGAAGAAAGACAAAAGGAAAAAAAACAAGTACATAAATGAATAAGAAAAAATAAAGCGAATGACAAATGGAATAATAATAAAACAACAGCAATCTCGACAACAAAGAAATTACAGAATAGTCTTGTTATTGTCAGATGGCACAATACCCAGGCAAAGGAGTCAAGAATCTAGATTTAGCATGTTGAGGAAGGGTGACCCGCTATCTACCATAATTTCTCATGTCAAATGCGCATTTTCCCCCCCCAAAAAAATGGCAAAAGTCAATAGTGTGCATTATACATAGGTATAGGAGAAAATGAAAAAGACTAACATTTTATAAATGTATGCCCACATCTAGAGTTTATGAAAAAGCTGTACACTTTAATTCCAATATGCCACCGCCCCCTAGAGGTTATGAAAAAGTTGTACACTTTCATTCTAGTATGCTACCTAGAGGTTATGAAAAAGTTTGTTACAATATGACAGGGGTTCATATGACTGCATATATGTACAATTGTGCTCATAAGTTTACCTACCCAGGTAGAATTTGTGACATATTGGTGTTTTTTTTTTTTTTTTAATAAATACGACTGATGACTAAACAACAACCATCATTCATTTCTTTATGGTTATGTTTTGTTGAACGATAATGCTTTTCTGAAATGCTAAATTCAGATAAATAAAATTTTATCTGTTTCGCCTGGTCCATGTTTTTTTAAAGAATTGTAAACATCTTACAAATTCTGCCTGGTAATCAAACATATGAGCACAACTGTGTGTTTTCTCATTTACTAAATAAAAGTAGGGCTGTCCATTTCGAATTAATAGCAAGTAACTAAAAAGTATTACGTGTTCAAATAAAGTGCTTAACTTCAGAATAATTATTTGAAAAAGCTAAGAAAATACAGATGATACTTCATGTTTTGATCATATGGGTAGAAGCAAAATCATGCAGTGTAAAAATGCATTATTCATAGGTAGAAGGGTTTTCCAGAATTTTGAGGTAAACTTTGGGCGTGCGCATTATACATGGGTGCGCATTATACACGAGAATTTACGGTACGTATATATGTAATTGATTTTTTCATTCTGCTGATATTTTTTCTAATGCAATATATTCCATGATAAGATTTACCCAGTGATTGATGTTAATAGCTTGTTTGTTTTTCCAGTTTAATAGAATTTTTTTTTCTTAGCGGTAGCTAACACGACTAGTAATGACTGTGAATATTTATTAGGGCGGTCGTTTGTGCTTAAGTCGCCAAGTATGCACAATCTTGGGGAAAGTGGAATCCTGCAAAATACAAGAGTGTTTCTGCGTAACCGAAGCCCAAAAGCATTGAATTGGTGTGCATTCCCATATAGCATGAAAATAGGTGTCTGGGGTATTTTTGGTGCATTGCGCGCATATATTAGATGAAGAGAAGCCCATTTTATGCATGGTGTACTAAGTAAATTGTGTTCTATGGAGCACTTTATATTGTATAAACTGTAAATTAGTTTTTGTCATTCTAAACGTATTGTTACATATCTGTATCCAGTAGTTACGGTCAGCAGACATAGAAAGGTCTTCTTCCTATATAGTGATTGGTAAGTAAAGAAAAGCAAAGCAAATTTATTTATATAGCGCATTTCATACACAAGGTAAGTCAATGTGCTTTACATGATTAAAAGCATTTAAAAACAAAGACAAAAAACATCTTATAAACATTTAAAGCTGAGAATTTTTTTTTTAAAGTACAATTAAAACAGCATACAGTGCAATAAATATTTAAAATGGAAATCCTCTAAAAAAGCATGAGGAAAAAAGAAGAGTTTTTAACCTTGATTTAAAAACATTTACACTTGGGGCTGACATCACTTCTGTTGGCAACTTATTCCATTTGTGTGCAGCATAATAGGTAAATCCTGCTTCACCATGTTTGCTTTGGACTCTGTGTTCCACTATTTGACCTGCCACCCAAGTGCATTGATTTAGCGCATGAAGTTAATTTATAAACGTTTGAGAGATTTCTTTTCCTTTGCGGAAGAAGGTTCACTATTTGCTTGACAAACTCCGGCGGTTCGATGGTGCTCTGGAGTATTGGTATTCTTTTTTATTTTATTGCTGCTTTCAATTTATTGTATTGAAGAACGTTTCCGCCTGTTATTTGGAATTCTTGGAGCAGTTCATCACGTGTCCTAAAAACATTATTGTTAAATAGTTGTTGTAGGTGGTCAATTCCATATTGTTCCCATGTGCTAAAATTAAGGGGTACATTATTAATTTCGAAATCTGGATTATGCCAGATTGGGGAGAGTATACTGGGAGCTAATTGAGATCCTGTAGATTCTAAGATTTTCCACCAAACCGTTAAGGTGGATGCGATTATTGGGTTCTTGAAGCATTTATGGCGTTTAAGACAGCAATCTCGACAACAAAGAAATTACAGAAAAGACTAACATTTTATAAATGTATGCCCACATCTAGAGTTTATGAAAAAGCTGTACACTTTAATTCCAATATGCCACCGCCCCCTAGAGGTTATGAAAAAGTTGTACACTTTCATTCTAGTATGCTACCTAGAGGTTATGAAAAAGTTTGTTACAATATGACAGGGGTTCATATGACTGCATATATCATTCAGCCCAAAAAAAAATAAGCAGATGGCGGATCTTCACCGCTCTCCCACGTCAGAATACAAAGTGGGTCAGATGGGTTGGCTCTCTCCCCCTCTCCAAACCGAATCCCGTAAGCTCACTCCACGCTTCATCGGACCCCTTCCTATTACTAAAATTCTCAATGCCATCTCAGTACAGTTAAAACTTACCCCCTCTCTCAAGATCCATCCGACATTTCATGTATCCCTCTCAAGCCTGTCTCCACCAGTACCCTAAGCCCTCCAGCCATACCCCATCCACCCCCCAGTGTCATTGATGACCATCCTGCCTTCACAGTATCACACATCCTTGATGTAGGGCTCCGGGGTAGGGCTTTCAGTTCCTTGTGGACTGGGAGGGGTATGGTCCGGAGGAACGCTCCTCTCGCAAGCTTATTTTGGATGATTCATTGATTGGTGACTTTTATGCGGCTCATCCTGAGAAGCCTGGTAGGATGCCATGAGGCGTCCGTTGGCAGGGTGGGTGGGAGGGATGGTGGGGGGTACTGTCATGATTGGTGCCCTGCAGTTCCTCTTTTAGAGCTTCGACTTCAGCATTGAGCGCTGTTTGCTCCAATCCATTTTAAGCGATAGTCACGTTTAACTCGAGTTCACCAATCAAACAACACAAGGAAGTCACATGACCGCACACAACGTCTTCTATTGGGCTTCCCGGGCAAAGGTGTTAACACTAGATACACCGGCTCGGCAAACTGAAGGGCCTACGTAGCGACCATGTTGGGAAGGTCGTCGTTACCATTGAAGGCAACGGCGTGTGACTCGTGTTTAGAAAAACAACAGCGTTCATGTAGTGTAGCATTTGTCTGACAATGTCTGTCCACACGTGGATATTTCAGGCCACTTCTAACTTGAGAAAACACCTTGTTTTAAATTGCAGATGTTTTGTTGTTGTTTTGTTCTGTGCATATTAGCCCACATTAGCCCTATTTTATCATTAGTTACTCACCATTTACTCAGGACTTGAGTAGTTATTTTCACTGTGTGCTTTTTACTCTTACTCAAGCAATTTTTTGGAGGACTAGTTTTACTTGAGTCACATTATTGTCAAGTAACAGTACTCTTACTTGAGTACAATATATGGCTATTCTACCCACCTCTGAGAGTAATCACTGGGGGGGGGGGGAGATACAGGTATGTGCTATATACAGGGGAAGGTGCTGTTAGTGCTCAGTAATTCTGGGGAAGTGTTTCTCTTGTTAAAAAAAAAAAACTAAAAAAGGAAAAACAGAGAGAGGGAGTGTGTCTGTGTGTGTTGGGGGTGGGGAGGTAGGGGTTACAAAAGTCTCCTACCCAGTGATCAAGAAGAGCTAAACCAGATGGTGGTGAATAACCCTGCATAATAGCACTTTCTTGACTATTTCTTCAGAATTCACACCTTTAACAAATAACTCAAATGTAGTATATTCACAAGAAGAAACAACAGAGCCATAACTAACCCATAAAACCATCTGGGTGATTTCACACTAGCCTTGCAACAAACTGACTCGGTGTGAGTTCATTCAGTGCAAGGTAGGAGTTTTGTGCTAATCTTTCTTGTTTACATCTGATTTCTCCCAGGGCCTTTTCAGGACCACTGCCAGCCACACTCACTTTGTCATGGTGCTCGGCAGTGACGTCCACAATGGGTGTCTCCTGATCTTGTCTCATCATCTCTAATTGCTCTAAGCTTTGGCTCAGCCAATGGAGAGCTGGGCACAACAACACTCACCTCAATCACAAGGGTTAAGTCTTGCAGAGCTGAGTCATGCTTGCGGGATGCACCCGAGTGCAAAACCCATTAACTCTGTCCATTTCTGTCTACTCTATCATCTCTTTTCTTCTCTCATCATGCCACATATTTACTTACATGAAGCGGGCACATTCGAATACACATATGACTACAACAGCAATACTGATAATCTTTGTAAAGGCAGATTTTTTAAAGCAGCCCTTCTATTGGATCTACTTCATTAGATTGATAGGTTTACAGTTTTTCATAGTCTCAAGATCATTGGGGGAAATGAAGTTTGACTGGCTGCAAATGAGGAAATATTGTTGTTGAGGTCTTAATTACAACTGACCAGCTAATATACAGAAGCTGAAAGTACAGCCCTCTTGAGGTCAATTTACAGATGTTTAATTGGTGTTTGGCCTGCGCTCTGGCTGGACCATATCTGACGTTTTAGAAGCTGAATTGGCTTAGATTTGGCACGATACATACTGTAAGTCACTCTACCTTGACTAAATCCTCAATTCCAGCTGAAGGAAAATTAGTTCAAAGCATGCCGCTGCCACTGCTATGCTTTACGTGGGTACAGTGTTCATCTGGTTGTGTGCAGTGTTGTTTGTTGCACCAAAGTTACCAAACGAGCCAAAGTAAGTCTTGTTAGTTCCATCAAAATGTTTTTATTAATTGATTAATTTTGGGGTAAAATTCATATGAGCCTGCCCTGGAGTTTTTCCTTTGTAACACAAGACTGGCACATAAGGATTCCAAAAGATTAGATAACTTTTAAGCAGTTTATTTCCATCCATCCATTTTCTGTACCGCTCTATCCTCACAAGGGTCGCAGGCGTGCCGGAGCCCACCCCAGCTATCTTCGGGCGAGAGGCGGTGTACACCCTGAACTGGTCGCCAGCCAATCGCAGGGCACATAGAAACAAACAACCATTCGCGCACACATTCACACCTACGGGCAATTTAGAGTCTTCAATCAACCTACCATACATGTTTTTGGGATGTGGGACGAAACTGGAGTGCCAGGAGAAAACCTACGCAGGCACGGGGAGAACTTGCAAACTCCACACAGGTGAGGCTGGGATTTGAACACAGGTCCTCACAACTGTGAGACAGACGTTCTAACCAGTCGTCACCGTGCCGTCGCAGTTGATTTCATTTGTGAAAAAAATCTAAATCATAAAAGAGATATTGGATATACATAATATTATGAGACTACAAAAGTATATTTCCCTGGTGAGGTGAGAGAGGGGAGTTAGCCAATTGCTAAGTAATCAGCAGCCATAACTAAATTACACTTGGTAATTTGTAGTCAAGGAGTAACTGAACATTAAGTTGACGTTAAACTGTCCTCCTCTCTGCACTACAAGTTTTCCGATTTGAAGATTATCTACAGCCTAAGGAAACTTCAAAATTAGAATAGGGTTTACAGTACCGTGAAGAAGTATTTGCCCCCTTCTCAAATTCTTATATTTTTGCATAGTTTCCCCACTTTGTTTAAGAGCATCAAACAAATGTAAATATCAGACAAATAATCCAAATAAACTTAAAATGATGTTTGTAAATGGTGATTTCATTTAGTAAGGGGGGAAATTACTAAATTACTGATTACCGTAATTTCTCATGTATAACGTGCACCCATGTATAAAACGCACCCCCAAAGTTGACCTGAAAATTCTGGAACACCCTTCTGCCTACGTATAATGCATTTTTACAATGCATGATTTTGCTTCTACCCATATGATCAAAACATGAAGTATTATCTGTATTTTGTTAGTTTTTTTTCAAAGAATTATTCTGAAATTAAGCACTTTATTTGAACACGTAATACTTAAATTGACTTGCTCTTATTTTGAAATTCACAGCCCTACTTTTATTTAGTGAATGAGAAAACACACAGTTGTGCTCATATATTTGATTACCCAGGGAGAATTTGTAAGATGGGTACAATTCTTTAAAGAAAACATGAAGGGGCAGGCGAAACACATTTCATTTTGTTTTAATGGGATTCAAATTAAACGGTCAAGCATTTCAGAAAAGCATTATCATTAAACAAAACAACCATAAAGAAATTAATGATGGTTGTTGTTCAGTCATCAGCCATATTTAGAAAAAAAAAAAAATATTTCACTAATTCTGCCAGCGTATGCATGTATGTTTTTCCCTTAAAATGCTGTTTTTAAATAGTCATTTTATTTATTAAGTTCACTTGGGTTATATTTGTCTGATATTTACATTTGTTTAATTATCTTAAGCATTAAAGTGGGGAAACTACGCAAAAATATACACATTTGAGAAGGGGGCCAATACTTCTTCATGTCACATTCTCCTACAAATTCTACATCTCTCTTCATCCACCATGACATCCTCATGCAACTTGGATATCAGTATCGGGGCTGTGTCTCATACAAACTCTTCTGTACATCTCTCTGCATCAACCCTGAATGTGAACAATCCTGTGAAATAATCATCTGCACAGCTGAAATATGTCCAGCTTCTCAAGCCAGAGACCGAACAAGGCTTTTCTGTTTCGTGCTCTCTGGTGACTCTGGTGGCAGAATGTCTTGTACAGACTGGGCTTGGCCTCAGATGCTGTGCTCGGAACACAAGGACACAACCCCACAATCAGACAAGGAGGCTCAACAGTGTATTTCATGGAGGGCGAGGAGTTCACTTTGTGAAGTCCCATAAACAGTCAAAAACATGATAAATCTTGCATGTATCTCCACTCGCACGTACTCACAACAATATAAATCAACACGAACTAGTCGGCTTCAAACATGCACACATTGACACTGGTAAATCCCGATTGGTTGAAAGTAAACCAAGATGGCGGGATGCAGTGTCAGGCTGTTGTGATTAACAACCAGAAAAGCCACAGAGTCACAGTTATCCAAAGTTTGGTGCAATTGGACCAGAGGAAAATATACTTTTAGATTACCCATTTATAACTCCTGACAAACACTTATACTGCATACCACATCTGGCATAATCATATTTATAGTGGCAACAAATATAAGCATTTAAATGAAGCACAGCCTTTCTCAGAACTCTTCTACTGCAGCTCAGTGAAAGTCAAAGTGGAGCACATAAGAGCTTTATGGCAGTAACAAACAAGCGGTCGTTCTCCCATGGAATTAGACATGGACTCAGTCCAAACTAGATGATCTCGCTCAGTCCCTAATGTCTCTGAAAACAAAAGGGCCATTCTGGCTTGTTCAAACTCAAAAGAGTGTGAACAAAATGACTTTGTAGGATATAGTCACTTGTGTGTCTGATGGGGAGTGTATCGTAAACAGGAATAATGCGTGTGTGAGGTTATCCTTACGCAGATGCATATTCACACTTATGTTAAGAATCTGGCTATTTCAGTGAAATGCAACCTGACATTTGCCACGGAACATTCCTCGAGAAGGAGGTAGAAATAGCTGAGGCAAAAGACAAATGTCCCAGGTACTGTGTGTGAAGCATTTACAACCAGGTCTACGCAAACAAAGAAAGGTGCTAATGGGGCCTGCTATTCATTATTACTCAACAAATGCATACAGTCTTCACAGGAATCACATAAGTATGCACAGGCTCACTTCATGCCAAAGTTGATCCTATCAACCTATTACTTGCAGCTTCTATTCAACTGACACTGTTCTCTCTCTATCTCAGTGACTCCCAGTACGACCCAATAGTCCGAGGGGCATTAAACAATAAAGTGTAAAACACTCCCTTTCCTAACATAGTACCTTCCTATTGGACAAATACATCTGGTGAGGAGGTTTTATGTAGACAAGATGTTATGTTTATGGCCTCCTAGTAACAGTTCAAGTAGTTCCCATTTGGTGCAACATAGACATGATCTGACAAAAAAAGAAGACCTCAATTTATGTATGATGGAATTCCAGTCCGACGATGGCAAGGTAACCCGAATTTCTATCCAAGTCGAAATGCCCTGCAGTCTATCACTAGTAGCAATAGAAGTAAACACAAATCATAATTACAGTAAATATTTAGAAGAAAAAACACTTCTAGGCCATCTATATAAAACAATCAAATGAAAAGCAGTTAGTAGTGGACCATTTCGTGCCACATGGCGACTTAGTTGTACGCAAACTAGTTCATCGCACACCGTTAATATCTAAACCTTAAAAAGTTCCATCCATTTTCCACTGCTTATCCGGGTCGGGTCGCGGGGGCAGTAGCTTTAGCAGGGACACCCATACTTCCCTCTCCCCAGCCACTTCATCCAGCTCTTCCGGGGGGGATCCCGAGGCATTCCCAGGCCAGCAAAAGGACGTAGTTTCTCCAGCGTGTCCTGGGTCGTCCCCGGGGTCTCCTCCCGGTGGGACGTGCCCGGAACACCTCACCAGGGAGGCGTCCGGGAGGCATCCGAATCAGATGCCCCAGCCACCTCATCTGGCTCCGCTTGATGTGGAGGAGCAGCGACTCTACTCTGAGATCCTCCCGGATGACCGAGCTTCTCACCCTATCTCTAAGGGACAGCGCGGACACCCTGCGGAGGAAACTCATTTCGGCGGCTTGTATCTTGTTCTTTCGGTCACGACCCACAGCTCGTGACCATAGGTGAGGGTAGGAACGTAGATCGACCGGTAAATTGAGAGCTTCGCATTTCGGCTTAGCTCCTTCTTTACCACAACGGACCGATACAAAGTCTGCATCATTGCAGACGCTGCACCGATCCGGCTGTCAATCTCCCGTTCCATTCTTCCCTCACTCGTGAACAAGACCCCAAGATACTTGAACTCCTCCACTTGGGGCAGGATCTCATTCCCGACCTGGAGCGGGCACGCCACCCTTTTCCGACTGCGGACCATGATCTCAGATTTGGTGGTGCTGATTCTCATCCCAGCCGCTTCACACTCGGCTGCGAACTGCTCCAGTGAGAGTTGGAGGTCACGGCTTGATGAAGCCAACAGAACCACATCATCTGCAAAAAGCAGAGATGCAATACTGAGGCCACCAAGCCGGACCCCCTCTACGCCTCGGCTGGGCCTCGAAATTCTGTCCATAAAAGTTATGAACAGAATCGGTGACAAAGGGCAGCCTTGGCGGAGTCCAACCCTCACCGGGAACGAGTCCAACTTACTGCCGGATATGCGGACCAAACTCTGACTCCGGTCATACAGGGACCGAACAGCCCGTATCAGGGCGTTCGGTACCCCATACTCCCGAAGCACCCTGCACAGGACTCCCAGAGGGACACGGTCAAACGCCTTCTCCAAGTCCACAAAACACATGTAGACTGGTTGGGCGAACTCCCATGCACCCTCGAGGACCCTGCCGAGGGTGTAGAGCTGGTCCACTATTCCACGGCCAGGGCGAAAACCACACTACTCCTCCTGAATCTGAGATTTGACTTCCCGACAGACCCTCCTCTCCAGCACCCCTGAATAGACCTTGCCAGGGAGGCTGAGGAGTGTGATCCCCCTGTAGTTGGAACACACCCTCCGGTCCCCCTTCTTAAAAAGGGGGGCCACCACCCCAGTCTGCCAATCCAGAGGCACTGTCCCCGATTTCCACGCGATGTTGCAAAGGCGTGTCAAAAAAAAGTTGACCATTGTATACCGAGGATTCCCTATAATACTTTTTTAGTATGTTTAGCGTGCTAACATGGTGAATGAGTGGTTAGCACGTCTGCCTCCCATTTCAGAGGTTCGCGGTTCAAATCTCGCTGTCTTCAAGTCTGGATTTTGCATCTTCTCCCCAAGCTTGTGTGTGTTTTCACGGGTACTTCCGCTTTCTCTGACATTCTAAAAACATGCATGTTAGGTTCCTTGAAGACTCTAAATCAACCTCTTTAACTTGAGAGCTACAGTACTTCTTGGGTACTGATTAATGCAAAGGGCAACCAGTTAGATACACACTTAAGAAAAAAAAAAAAGACTTTAATACACTGGCGAGCTATCTTTATAACAGGCCCACGGACTACTCATATTGACCTTGGGAGCTACCTGGTGCCCACCATGTTGCTGAACCTTCTCTAAATTGTCCATATGTGTGAATGTTTTTTTTTTTTTAATATGTGCCCTTCGATTGGCTGGTGACCAGTCCTGGGTGCGCGTCTCCTCTCGCCCAAAGTCAGCTGGGGTACGATGGATGTTTAGATCACATAGCATAGACTGTCAAGTAATAATTCTGAATGTGTGAGTATGAGGGCTCCAGTCAAGAAATCAAAAACAGGCAAACCCAAACTCAACATTAATATAATCATATCCAGCACAAAAGCTATAACAAAAACAATTTGGATTGTTCAGTTGATATACTGTATTACTGTGACAAACACTTCCCAGTATCAACCACAAAAATAAGCTTACTTGTAATGTAAGGCTTGGTAATCAGATAGTGACAATCAAAACTGATCATTATTTGTATAAATATGGAAAGCCATTAGAGGATTCATTTGATTAGTAAGACAATTCGGTGCACTAAAAGGGCTACTGTCTTACTAGTAGCGCTTCTCCACTACTGCTATGACATGTCTGCACACTGGTCGGACAACTTTGAAAAGGCTAGTAGTTCTAAAATTACAAGTGGGCATTTTGGTGCTACTAATAGGATCCAAGAGTAGTAGTGCAAAACACATGGATACTAGTTGGGGCTAGTAGAGTTACGAGTGCTCCACAGTAGTTTACAGTAGTTGACTGATGAATTGTCTTACTAGTGAGGACAAAGAGTGTGCGAGAACATGGATATCAGGGATATCGAATAAATACAGAAATGGCTTTCCATATCTAAAGTCATATATATATATATATATATATATATATATATATATATATATGTGTGTGTGTGATAAGTGGTTGTCAATGCTGTGCAGGTGTACCTAATGAAGCATTCTTTCAAGGCTCATTCATTCAGGAACGCTGATGTTAGGTACATTGAACACAGAGAGCTGTGGAGTGCATTTGTATAAACTGCAACAACAACACTATTTGGACTTGAGTGAACTGAGAGGTTTCAAAAGAAAACTAAACAACTGCGAGGAGGCAGACATGGAGCATCTGTGTGCTCGTTACGCACGACGTCATCATGCCTCAAGTTCATCTTCATCCTCTACAGCAGCGTCTCACACACACATACACACAGAGGCACGCACACACCTACGCTCACACACAAACACACACAGTTGTTGTTAACAACACAAACAACCGAAACGTCTTTCCCTCTCTCGTATTTGTTTACTTACGTTGGTCGCTAAAATTAAAGACGTCCACTCAAAGGTCTGTGCTGCCAGCTTGAACGGTGTGTGTGTGTGTTTCTGGTTGTGTTTGTACCCCTCCTCTCACTCTCGCACATCTGCTCCCTAAAACGCGAGAGGACCTCCCCTCTCACTTCTCCGCTCCACTCCAAGAAATTCCCTTCAGACGGAATTATCAGTCGTATTTCGAAAGTTTCACATAAACACCAACGAGGCGTCAAAGTGTTCCTTCCTGCTTGCTGGTCCCCAGGTGACGTTGACAGGAAATAGGGACTCTTGAGCGCGCGCTGCTCTTTCAAAAAACACGTGATCCACTGAGGCAGGATGCCATACAACAGCTGTGCTCATGGCGTCCCGCGCAGTATGTATACATGGGCAATATGGTTGCGTCAACACAAGGTAACTGTCATTTAACAGCTTTGAAAATAAGCAGACAGCAAACCTATAGTAGTAAGCAGTAGTGGGAAGCAACAAAATACAAGGACATACGTTGTACTTTGTTATTGTACTCAATGGGAGAGTTTGCAGATAAAAACAACAACAACAGAAAACCTCTTTGTCATGTTAAAAATATGACCTGATACTAAAAAAATAAAATGATCTTTTGAAAAACCATCCCACTCTGGCCCCATCTAATGCCTCTAATTTAATTGTAGTTATTATATTTGCAACTGGGCACGGCAGGACAAGAATAGCCAATCAGAGAGTGCAGTGACATGAAGTGTGACTGATGGGTCAGTCACTTGCAGGTACATCCCACAGCCTCTTGTAGAGTAGACTGTTATAGTTTATTGGCTGGATTATTTAATTTAGGTTAGCAACAAAAGTTAAAAAGAATCAATCGGCCATCTCTCTACTTCAAATCAAATGTTAAGATATGAAATGGTGGCGTGTGTCCTATACGTGGATGGCTGCATGGCTGAGCTTGGAAAACCACCTTGTATGTCACATGACCGGTCTCACCGGGTCGTCAGGTAAATTGATCACCTCTGTTATAATTTTTATTGATTGTACATTCCAAACAAAAGAAACCTCAAACCGGTAACATTTTGTGTAACGTTGCGCACTCATAACCGACACCGAGGTGCACTCTGATGGGGCCAGGCGGGCAGGACGCAGTGGTTCCTTCCTCCAGGCCAATTTCAGCGGGCCATCGATACAGTCGCGGTCAACCGCCAGGCAAGCGCGACGAAACTGTCTCTTCCTGGAATGTTTTTGTTGTCCAAGTTTAGTGAGCCAGGGGCGTTTCTTTGGGTATAAGAGGGGGTGGGGACTGAAACGAAGTGACATTCAAATATTGTGAGCGGTTTGAAAACTGCATTTTGTCCCTTTAAGTTGATTTTTCAGGTATCTACTTGAATATTTATTTCTTGGATGATTTTTTTATTCCTATATTTGAAAACTGATACTTGTACATTGTATCACTTTTTTCCAACCTCCATGGATGACGACACACACACAAAAAAGATATAAATACAGAGGTAAATTAAACTGCGGTTGACATCTTGATTGATTGACTGAGATCTTGGGGACCTATAACAACAGATGCCACAACACATTTGGAGAAGCAAACTATTCCTCATCCATGGCTTTATTTAGGATTATATGTGCCGAATGCGTTGTGTCTTGTACCAGTCTAAAAACTACATGTTTTTTTTTTTTTTTTCACTACACTTTTTATTACTTTTTTCCACGATTAAGACAAATAGCAACAAAGCAAAGCGGACATGTTGGAATAGTAATAATTCAAACACTAACAAGTGCAATGCTCCCTCTTCATAAAAATACTCAAGTACGAGTAAAAAGCATGTTGCATTTAAGCTACACTGCCAAGTCCAACCTTTCCAAAAAGTTATTCAAGTACCTTTAAATATAATGTAGTAAATGTCGCACGTTACAAACCCGTCTCTGACAATAACATTATTCAAAACTTGGAGCAAGTAGATTTTTGAACACAAACCTTTAATCAAACATTTTAAAAGTTTGACAATTTAACATCAATAAATTGACAAAAGTACTTAATTTGGGATAAATGTGCAACATCAAAACTGTCTCTGAACATTAAAGGTTGTATTCCCTCGTTCACGCCAAAGGTTTTTTGTATGCACCTGGGCTTGCGCACCTTTCATCTGCACCCATTCTCTTGTCAAGATCTTTGACAGACCCGCCATGTGTAACCTGGGAATTTGTGTGCAACCTTCAAAGAGATGTGATTGACTGAAGTCTGAGGTTGGCTGTAAATTCTGGAGCATGGCGTTTTCCTGAGACTTGTAAATATCATTGAAATTCATTTGTAAACGACAGTACACTTTAAATATGAAAATACCTTATGTAGCAGATGCATTGTTAGCCAGTAATGACGTCCGCATCCCTCCAGCTAACACGCTAACACTTTGAAAGAGAGCATATTTTTTATTCTGCCGATAAAATTAATTTAATAAGAATACTGTGCTGATGACTGAATGCATATATCCATAAAAAAGGGATAGATCACCGGCGCCCAAGCTTTTTTGTGATACGAACTGCGCGAGTCGCTTTGACCTAGACATATTTTTATGACAGCATATAAGCAAATAAAAACAAATGATTAAGTATCAAACTCACCATTGCGCAATTACGATGACTGGAGTTGTTGTATTAGTGAGAACCAGTGGCGTCGCAAGCCTATTTTAAGGGGGCTTCAGCCACAACGTGTCATCCTTTTCCATGTAAGCCTATCTCCTGCATCCTCCTCTCTAACACCAACTGCCCTCATGTCTTCCCTCACAACATCTATCAACCTTCTCTTTGATCTTCCTCTAGGTCTCTTGCCTGGCAGCTCCATCATCATCATCCTTCTACCAATATACTCACTATCTCTCCTCTGGACGTGTCCAAACCATCGAAATCTGCTCTCTCTAACTTTGTCTCCAAAACATCTAACCTTGGCTGTCTCTCTGATAAGCTCATTTTTAATACTCTCCAACCTGGTCACTCCTACAGAGAACCTCAACATCTTCATTTCCGTCAACTCCAGCTCTGCTTCCTGTTGTCTCTTCAGTGCCACTGTCTCTAATCCGTACATCATGGCTGGCCTCACCACTGTTTTATAAACTTTGCCCTTCATCCTAGCAGAGACTCTTCTGTCACATAACACACCTGACACTTTCCTCCACCCGTTCCAACCTGCTTGAACCCGTTTCTTCACTTCCTGACCACACTCACCATTGCTCTGGACGGTGGACCCCAAGTATTTAAAGCCCTCCACCCTAGCTATCTCTTCTCCCTGTAGCCTCACTCTTCCCCCACCACCCCTCTCATTCATGCACATATATTCTGTTTTACTTCGGCTAATCTTCATTCTTCTGCTTTCCAGTGCTTGCCTCCATCTTTCTAACTGTTCCTCCACCTGCTCCCTGCTTTCACTGCAGATCACAATGTCATCTGCAAACATCATGGTCCACGGGGATTCCAGTC
Organism: Phyllopteryx taeniolatus; assembly: GCF_024500385.1. Classification (NCBI taxonomy): domain Eukaryota; kingdom Metazoa; phylum Chordata; class Actinopteri; order Syngnathiformes; family Syngnathidae; genus Phyllopteryx; species Phyllopteryx taeniolatus. The sequence goes on from NC_084506.1 coordinate 12,974,319, forward strand.
TAACCTCATCTGTCAGCCTATCCATCACCACTGCAAACAGGAAGGGGCTCAGGGCTAATCCCTGAGGCAGTTCCATCTCCACCTTAAACTCCTCTATCACACCTACAGCACACCTCACCGCTGTTCTACTGCCCACATACATGTCCTGTAACTATGCTAACGCAGACTTCCCCATGCAGTACCACAGTTCCTCTCTGGGTACTCTATCGTAGGCTTTCTCTAGATCTACAAAGAGACAGTGCACCTCCTTCTGACCTTCTCTGTACTTTTCCATCAACACCCTCAAGGCAAATAATGCATCTATGGTAATCTTTCTAGGCATGAAACCATACTGTTGCTCACAAATACTCACTTCTGTCCTGAGTCTAGCCTCCTGCTACTCTTTCCCATAACTTCATTGTGTGGCTCATCAACATTATTCTTCTATAGTTCCCACAGCTCTACACATCCCTAAAAATGGGCGCCAGCACACTTTTCCTCCATTCCTCAGGCATCTTCTCACCCGCTAGAACTGTTAAACAATCTGGTCAAAAACTCCACAGCCACCTCTCCTAGATGCTTCCATACCTCCACAGGTATGTCATCAGGACCAACTCCGTTTCCATTTTCATCCTTTTTGGTGCCTTTCTAACTTACCCTTTATGCCTAGATCAGACGACAGGAGTTTAGCCCCGATATTGGCCCGATTAGCTATCGCAGCCGATTTCCCAGATTGGGCCCGACCTATTTTGTCGGGAACGACAAAACATCTTGTAGTGCGACCAACGATTTGGCCCTACGATAGCCCTACGACGCCAAAATGAAAAGTCTAGCATGTTTTATTTTTTTTTATATCTTACGTGTGACATATCAACGACAACTCTCTGACAGCGCACCTTGATGTCGACAAATAAATAGAGTTGCGTATTGTGACCGGCGCTTCGCCTCCTGTGCTTGCGGTTGTCAACATACTTGGTCACCGTTGTCAACATTTATTCACACGCACAAACCAATGTTTACCGAAGTTTAAGAGCAGGCATATCAAACTCATTTTTGTCGCGGGCCACATTGTAGTTACGGTTTCCCTCAGAGGGCCGTTATGACTGTGAAACCATAAGAATCTTTAATCGCCTCATCATATTTACACACGAAATGTATGAACTAGTTTTGGAATCAGAAATCAAGGCTAATCGGTTTTTCAACTATTATTAATGTTTGGTAACACAAAAATGCTTACAATATCTCAACATTATCATTTATTATATATGACGATTTGAAATTTTGGTACCGATTTTAACAAGAATCATGGAAGTTGACACACATGATTTTGCCTTTGCGGGGCACATAAAATCATGTGGCGGGCCGGATCTGGGCCCCGGGCCTTGAGTTTGACACCTGTGCTTTATAGCATGATTCAACAGAACACCGGCATGTTTACGTACAACTGTTAGTGCTAGCACTAGCTTGGTAGGCAACGTTTTCTTTGTCAGTAATTGTGTCTTTACCAGTCTTTTCCACAAAATTATCCAGAAGATACTAATGTAAAATAATTACTTACTGAAAGTACTTCAGTAAAAAAGATTGGCGTCAAGGATAATAACAACTTCAGTCTCAAATAACTCAATCTGTTTAAGTATGGTGGCGTAATGAGTGTATGAAAAAGGAGGCTGAAACAGCTGTAAGAGCAAGTAACAGTAGCCTGGGCAATGTGGAGAGAACGGACGAGTGCCACAGGAGAGAGAAAAATGCCAGAAAAAAAAGTACAACTGTACAACACATTCGACTGCGGTATTTGTATGGTGCAGCGGTATGGACAATAGGGGAAAAGGAGGGGAGGACATCAGAGGCAAGAGAAATTAAGTATATTAAGAAGAATTAAAGGAGTGACAGTGAAGGATAAAGAGAAAAGTGAGAAAATCAGAATGGAGCTTTGGGTCAATGATATGAATGAGAAGGTGAAGACGTGAGAAGAACAGAGGACGATGAACCTTTTAAGGACATGCATCTGGAGTTAGAAGGAGAAGGACCAAGAGGAAGGCCAAAGAAATGACTGAAAGATAATTTACATCAAGATGTGCTCCACTTCAAAGTGAAGGAAGAGAATACTCAAAACCGGAGTCCCTGGAGGGTAGAGATGAGGTAAGGCGACCCTGCAGTTTAGTGGGAAAATGCGTATGAAAAGAAGAAACTGTACCTCTACTTCACTACAGAGTGAGACTATTTTTGCCACCACTGTTAAGATGACAGCAAACACAATTACCTAGGAGCAAGTAAAGAACTGAAATACTTTATTAATAGTACAGTCTTTACTTGAAATGTTATGTAACATTAGGGCCAATTTACATAATAACTCCCACCCTAACCAAGTTTTTCTGCCTAAAATTGGGCAACTAGTCTTCTAGAACTGCCATTATAAAGTGGAGGCCCGAATCCACCACCAGACTACACAGAAGCACTATCATGTTGAAGCCAAACATTAAGCAGAGCTGCAGTGTTAGTACAGCTAACCGTTAGCTAACAGCCAACATTAGCTCTTAATTTTACTCGGCATACTCATTCAGCTGAGTTGTTGACATGGGGGTGGAGGGCATACTGTATGTTTGGTGATGTCAGATGATGCCACTCAACTACACGTACATTAATTGAGAACCGTAATTGGGCAGCTTGGTGATTAGATGCTAACTTCATGAGTGAAAATACAGGAATCTGTATGGGTGCGATGTTATATGGTAAAATTTGCCAGTGCTTGCTTCACAAATACGCAATTCTTTTACAGTCTAGACACAGCGGGGTGAACGTCTCCTGCTGCTAACCGCTAGGCTAAACGGCCCCTGCTGGCTACCTGCCATCCAGCATAACTCTCCAGGCAGGCGTGAGATTTGACCACGTACCGTATTTTCACGACCATAAGGCGCACCGTATTAAAAGGGGCAGTCTCAGTTACGGGGTCCATTTCTGTATTTAACACATACATAAGGCGCACCGTATTATTGGGCCCAGGCATGGTAAAACATACGCTAGCTTAAAACATATGGTAGCATGCATGCAGGCTAAAACAATGTTTTTAAAAAGGCAGCGGGAGCAAAACTGAGTTGTACTTTATTGAAGTATTTAACAATGTACTCACGTTATTTTTTTATCAATCCTCATCCACAAATCCATCAAAGTCCTCATCTTCTGTATCCGAAATGAACAGCTGGGCAAGTTCTCCATCAAACACGCCAGGTTCCCTCTCGTCATTGTCGGAGTCAGTCGCGTTGCCGTGTGGCTCCCCAGAAATGATGCCGGCTTTTACGAAAGCTCGCACAACAGTGCAAGCAGACACGTTAGCCCAAGCATCCACAATCCATTCACAATTGTGGCGTAACTCGCCCGGCGCTGCCTCGTAGTCTTAATAAAGCTGTGTTCGCCATCTGTCATCCATCGCTCCCACGCTGCTCGCAACTTCACTTTGAATGCCCTGTTTACACCGATGTCCAGCAGTTGGAGTTCCTTCGTCAAGCCTCCCAGAATGATGGCAAGCTCCGAGTTATTGCACTCAGTCGAATGGTGACTGTAGAGACGCTTCTCCCGGCTGTTCTTTGCTTATTAATCCATTGCTCGAGTTGGTCTTCCAACTCAGGCCACCTCGCCTTGTTTCCGCGGAAACTCAGCTTCGTCTTCTTGACTTGGCGAAGCTCGTTTTCCTGATTCCTCCACTTGCGAACCATGGATTCGTTAATCTTGAATTCTCTCGTGGCTGCTCGATTCCCATGTTCCTCCGCGTAACTGGTAGCTTGCAGTTTAAACTGTGCTTCGTAAGCGTGTCTCTTCGTAGGTGCCATTTTCGGGGGTCCTTAGCCAAACCAATGTTGTTTTGCATAATACACACCCCGGCACTATATACCTACTGGGGGCGTACCTTTACCGTCCTCCTTCACGCGTACCCTTCCCCCTTTAACGTCCGCATGCTGTGCTCAGTCACGTCCGCCTTTACTCTATATAAGCAGCGTGTCAGCAGGAAATGCTCCCAGTCAGTCAAGCGGAGCACTCATCAAAGTCACACAACAACATTTACAGATTTTGGAACTCGGTGCACACATAAGGCGCGTCATTATGGCCATTTTGGAGAAAATGTAAGACTTTTAAGTGCGCCTTATGGTCGTGAAAATACGGTACTTATAAACAGCGTGAACTGGCATGCATCATACAGTATGAGCACCATGCCCAGTGTTTGGAAAGTTCATTTTCTACGTGAACTAGTTCAAAGTTCAGTTCATCGTTCAGTTCATTGTTCATATTTCAAAATTTTGAACTAAGTTCACTGCTCCAAAATGAATTAGTTCACAGTTCTCCTTTTTCCAATACTGTATGTTGCTGATGGGCTATTACCCTCAAAATGCTGGCATTTCATTTCCCCATTGTTGCTACTTCAGTCCACCCTAGTTGCCAGCAGCAGCTTTCACCCTACGATCTCAAAAACATGAGGAAGAGCGTGTTGCTTGAATGGTGTTTTTTTCAAAATAAGAAATTAAAACATTGACGGCTGTTGAATTCAAATATCCATGTTAACATGGAGGACTGGCAGTGAATGAGTTTAATGTGCAAACAAAAACGCAACGCAGTATGACACGAACGTTGGTGAATGGACATTGATAATTTGCATTCCTAACAGGTCTGGCTGACTATACTAACAAAATGTTTTATCTTATCTAGTCTAACTAAATCATTCTTATACAAATAATAATTTCCCTAAGAAAGAACACATTCTCTCCCATTTACAGAGTGTCCCTGAACGCACCTCGCACATGTAAACATGAATAGCGGCTGCAGTGAATCGGTTGCCAAATACGGCCTTTCTCCCCCGACATATGAAGGTGACATATAGTGTGTTCGGATGGGTTCTGTCCTGTAAGTCTATAACAAAACCTGGCACTCTTGAATGAAAATGGACTGATGTTCGAAAACCATTCACAGACACCAGAATGAGCGCGTTCTCAATAAGGTACATCAGGCAGAAATTAACTAAGTTCAGTTCACATTCGCCCAAAATATGAATTAGTTCATGAAACTTCATTCAAGGCACATGGTACTTTTATTGTCAATTCTTCAAAATGCGTAACACATACAGAGGCTTGAAATTATGGTACTCAAGGGCCTACGGTGCGACAAATAATAACATCAATATAAAAGCTAAATAAACTATAGGATATATAGTATAAAAAGTATTCATTGAATGTGCAAATATCAATGGTCAGGTGATGTGTGCAACATAGTCAAGGTCAGAGAACCAAGGCAAATAAGACATTTATAAATTAGATGACAAAACACCAATGCTGCTAAAGTGGCTGGTGCGACCCTGAGTCTGGAGTGAGTGTGTGCGGGCGTGTATTGTGTGTGTGTGCATGTGTGCGTGTGTGCATGTGTGTGTGTGTGTGCATCTACATGTTTGCAGGGCGTCAGAGTTCAGAGTTCAGGTGGGCAGAGGTCAGAAGAGGTAGAGGGGGCAGAGCAGGCAGAGAGTTCAAATTTCTGACAGCCTGATGAATAAAACTGTCTTTGAGTCGGCTAGTTCTAGCCTGCAGACTCTGCAGTCTCCTGCCTGATGGCAGCAGACTAAAGAGGCTGTGTGACGTATGGGTGGCATGCGGAGGGTTTTGAGGGTGAGGCGGGTGCTTCTCAGCTGCCCTCAGTATGCGATGGAGATTCTTGCGGCAGGATGCGGTGCAGGCTGCAGGCTCCGTACCACACAGTGATGCAGTTGGTCAGGATGCTCTCTATGGTCCCTCTGTAGAACGAGCACATGATGGGGGTTGGGACTCTGACTCTTCTCAGCTTGCGCAGAAAGTAGAGATGCTGTTGAGCTTTCTTGGCCAGGGATGAGGTGTTGCTGGTCCAGGAGAGGTCCTCGGTGATGTGCACTCCCAGGAACTTGGTGCTGCGGACCCTCTCCACCGCAGCACCGTTGATGTTCAGGGGAGCATGCTGGGAGTGCACTCTCCTGAAGTCCACAACAATCTCTTTGTTTTTTTTCCACATTCAGGGAGAGATTGTTGTCCATGCACCACCCGGCCAGGCGGCTCACCTCACTCCTGCAGTCTATCTCGTCCCCGTTGCTGATGAGACCCACCACAGTTGTGTCTTCTGCAAACTTGATTAAGAGGTTGGAGCTGTATGTCGGTGTGCAGTCATAGGTGAGCAGGGTGAAGAGGAAGGGGCTCAACACCAACCTTTAGGGGGCCCCGTGTTCAGAGTGATGGTGCTGGATGTGTTGCTGCCGACCCGTACTGCCTGCGGTCTCCCTGTCAGAAAGTGAGGCAGCCAGTTGTACATTGAAATGTCGAGCCCCAGCTGCTCCAGTTTGTAGATCAGTTGTTTCGGGATGATGGTATTGAATGCTGAGCTGAAGTCTATGAACAGCATTCTGACATATGAGTCCTTAGAGTCCAGGAGTGTGAGGGCAGAGTGGAGGGCAGTGGAGACAGTGTCAACGGTTGGACCGATATGCAAACTATAAGGGTTCCAAGGACAGGGGGTTGGGTCGAGGGGGGAGGGGGGGGGGGATGACGTTACCGGACGGTATTCATTGAGGCAGGAGGGAGACGACTGGCTTTGAAGCACGTAGGGTCAACAGCCTGACTCAAGGAGGTGTTGAAGATGTCCGGGAAGACATTGGTGAGTTCAGCTGCATAGTCCTTCAGAGCACGACCAAGTTTGTTGTCTTGGCCCGGGGATTTTCGTGTGTTGATCGTATCGAAAGATCTTTTCACGCTGTCCCGGGTCAGTGTCACCACTTGGTCACCAGGAGGGGGTGGAGTCTTGTGTGCAGGGGTGCTGTTGTGTGCCTCAAAGCGAGCAAAGAAGTCATTCAGCTCATTTAGCAAGGAGGTGGAGCTGTCGCAGTTCTGTAATAAGGGTTTAGAGTCTGTAATGGTCTGAATACCTCGCCACAGACTCCTGGTGTCACTGCTGTCACTGAAGAGATGGGCGATCTTCCTGGAGTACTCCTTCTTGGCCACCCTGATGCCATGGGAAAGGTTGGGCCTGGCTGTCCTCAGGCCCTCCTTATCCCCATACCTAAAACCCGTGTTGCGGACCTTCAATAGTCTGTAGACCTCCTCCGACAGCCATGGCTTCTGATTGGCACGGACAGTGATGGACTCAGTGGTGGGGACATCATCCATGCACTTGCTGATGTAGGCAGTAAGAGTCTCTGTGTACTCCTGTAGGTCTGTGATGGAGTTGTAGGTGGCAGCCTGTTTGAACATCGTCCAGTCTGTGGTGGGAAAACAGTCTTTAAGTGCCTTAAGGGACCCTTCTGGCCACACTCGTACCTGTTTCCTCTCTGGTAGGGAGACTTTAACCAGTGGTCTGTAAGCTGGCATTCGCATAGCAGTGAGATGGTCTGAGGTGGGGGAGGGGAAGGGCCTTGGATGCCCCTTTCAGGGGGTAAAAACATTGTCAGGAGTGTTATTTCCCTGTGTTGGAAAGTCAATGTTTGAGTACAGTTTAGGAAACACAACCTTGGGGTCAGCATTTTTAAAGTCCCCAGCTCGGATGAGGAAAGCATCTGGGTGGGCCGTCAGCTGTTCACTGATATGATGGTATAGCTCATTTAGCGACCTTACTACTGTTATTGCTGGAGTTTGGAGGAATATAGACTGCCACAAGCAGTATGGCAGTGAATAAATAAAACGGCCGGCATTTCAGAGCCATACACTCCAGTCATGGTGAGCAGTGTTGACTGACCAAGATAGCGTCCCATTAGTCTTGCCTCCCACGAGAGTTCTGTCCCCTCGGTAGCATGCGAGCCGGTCGAGCTGAATGGCGCTGTCTGGATGGAATCCTGCTGTTAAGCCATGTTTCCACAAACACAAAAACACAGCACTCTCCCACAGTTTTACTTGTTGTTACTTGTTGTCCAGAGAGCGTACGTTGGATAACACGATGGAGCGAATAGCCGGCTTGTGTGGTTCAGCCGCTAACCTAGCTCGGATAACTCCGTGCTTGCCCCATTTCTGCTTCCTCCTTCACCGTTCGTGGCGCTTCCACACCAAGCATTACGCAGGAGTGGGTGTCGCAGCTGTTGTAGGCACCCGGAGCAACGCGCAGTTCCGTAGCTCCTCAGTGAGAGTAGAGTTTAACTCTGTGAAAGTAGTTCTGACGATGTTGAGCAGAAGCTTGCGACTGTATCTGCGTCTTGGAACATGTAGACATGACGAAGACGGGCTAAAACACGAAAACACCATTTGTTTGGGACAGAGAGCAGCCGCCGAGCATGCATGTGCCACCATCTTGGAGGAATATCCATCCATCCATTTTCTGAGCCGCTTCTCCTCACTAGGGTCGCGGGCGTGCTGGAGCCTATCCCAGCTGTCATCGGGCAGGAGGCGGGGTACACCCTGAACTGGTTGCCAGCCAATCGCAGGGCACATAGAAACTAACAACCATTCGCACTCACAGTCATGCCTACGGGCAATTTAGAGTCTCCAATTAATGCATGTTTTTGGGATGTGGGAGGAAACCGGAGTGCCCGGAGAAAACCCACGCAGGCACGGGGAGAACATGCAAACTCCACACAGGCGGGGACGGGGATTGAACCCCGCACCTCAGAACTGTGAGGCTGACGCTCTAACCAGTCGTCCACCGTGCCGCCCTCTTGGAGGAATAAAAAAACTAAATTCGTTCAGGTACAACACTGACCACACCACAAGTCAGCATGAGCGTATGCCAGCAACCAGCCTTAGCAAAATTACCTTCAAAATTGCAGAGGTAAGATAAGACTTAAAGACGAGTGTTTACGTTACAGACTCCGAAAAAGAACAGCTTTTAGTCTTGCATCAGCCCAAACATGGATATTTCAACCCACTGCGAACTTCAGAAGACACCTCTCACCTCTCTCTCTCTCTCTCTCTCTCTCTCTCTCTCTCTCTCTCTCTCTCTCTCTCTCTCTCTCTCTCTCTCTCTCTCTCTCTCTCTCTCTCTCTCTCTCTCTCTCTCTCTCTCTCTCTCTCTCTCGCTCTCGCTCTCTCTCACATATGCACACATACTATCAATAATTTTGTCCATCAAGCAGCTTCTTCATTCAGTCATTTAAGTTAATAAAGCAAATAATGTTTCTCTAGCGGCACGGTGGACGACTGGTTAGAGCGCCAGCCTCACAGTTCTGTGGACCCGGGTTCAATCCCCGGCCCCGCCTGTGTGGAGTTTGCATGTTCTCCCTGTGCCTGTGTGGGTTTTCTCCGGGCACTCCCATTTCCTCCCACATCCCAAAAACATGCATTAATTGGTGACTCTAAATTGCCCGTAGGTGTGACTGTGAGTGCGAATAGTTGTTTGTTTGTATGTGCCCTGCGATTGGCTGGGCTAGGCTCCAGCACGCCCGCGACCCTAGTGAGGAGAAGCGGCTCAGAAAATGGATGAATGTTTCTCTAGGGCCCAATGCATGTGGTGTTGGTTTCTGGGCACTTAAAAATTTTAATGGTGGCAGATGTGTGTGGACTCCCATATATTATTTAGTTTAATTTTGTTTGAAGTTCATGCTCTGATTTAAAAAAATAAATAAACAAAAATAAAAATCTGAAGTTAGTCATCAGTTATTCATGAGTAGTTTTTTTCACTGAGCACTTTCTTACTCTTATGCAAGTAAATATTTGGAGGACTACTTTTTACTTTTGCTTGAGTCATATTATTCTAAAGTAACGGTACTCTTACTTAAGTACAGTCTTTGGCTACTGTAGCCACCTCTGCATATATTAATTCATTTTCCATATTGCTTATCCTCACTAGGGTCGTGGGCGTGCTGGAGCCTATCCCCGCCGACTCTGGGCGAGAGGCGGGGTACACCCTGAACTGGTTGCCAGCCAATCGCAGGGCGCATATAAACAAACAACCATTTGCACTCACATGCACACCTACGGGCACTTAATAAAACCCACGCAGGCACGGGGAGAAAATAATAAATCAAGAATTAAACGTATGCGGGGAGCACGGTGGACGACTGGTTAGCACATCCGCCTCACAGTTCTGAGGACCCGGGTTTAAATCCAGCCTCCCCTGTGTGGAGTTTTCATGTTCTCCCCGTGCCTGCGTGGGTTTTCTCCGGGTACTCCGGTTTCTTTCCACAACCCAAAAACATGCACGGTAGGTGAATTGACAACTCTTACCGGTAATTGTCCGTAGGTGTTAATGTGTGTGTGAATGATTGTTTGTCTATATGTGTCCTGCGATTGGCTGGCGACCAGTTCAGGGTGTACCCCGCCTCTCGCCCGCATTTAGCTGGGATAGCCTCCAGCATACCCGTGACCCTAGTGAGGATAAGTAGTGTAGAAAATGGATCGATGGATGGATGGATAAAATACATGCATGACAATAATAGAGTGGACACGATGAATCATCAATGGTATTTACACTACTTAGACCCTTAACATCGTTAAAAGTGTATTGTTTATGTAACAAAAATATACTGTAGAGCAAGAACCTGACATGCTGAAACACTGCTCCAAGATTTACAGTTGTTTAATAAATAAATACAGCCACATAAACAGAATCTTGATCATTTGCAACGACAGAGCTAAGAGAGAGAAAAGAGATGTTTTAGAAAGCTACGTTTGCATGTGTTGCTTCGAATGATAGGATTGCATGACGAGGTCCAACTTAAACACTGCCGTCCTGGTGTAATTTCTCTCTCCACATAAATCAGTTGTGTCCAGTGATCTTTATAAATTCCAAGATAATGTTTCCTTCAGCGGCACGGTGCACACTGGTTAGAGCGTCTGCCTCACAGTTCTGAGGACCGGGGTTCAATCCCCGGCCCCGCCTGTGTGGAGTTTGCATGAGCTCCCCGTGCCTGCGTGGGTTTTCTCCGGGCACTCCGGTTTCCTCCCACATCCCAATAACGATAATAAAAAAAACACTCCTGCCCGATGATAGCTGGGATAGGCTCCAGCACTCCCGTGACCCTTGTGAGGATAAGTGGCTCAGAAAATGGATGGATGGATGTTTTCTTCAGAGGTTCTGATGGCAGATGAACAGCAACTATGGCGTACAGCTTATGCAGATACTAAATCAGGCCACACCTGAGAGGGAAAATACATACACATAGTATGAACACAAATATTGGGACTACTCATATAACTGAAAAGTTATATATATATGGGAGTCGGTTCCCCTTTTGCAGCTACAGCAACTTGCCAAAGATTTTGGAGTGCATGTGAAAGAATGATTGTGCTTTCATCCAGAAGAACATTTGTGATGTGATGTGAAAGGTAATTGAGACTGGACAAGAGGGTCATCAGAGGCTCTCATGTTCTTCCACAAAGTTGATAGCAAACGAGTAAAATGAAGATTTCTCCGTTGTAACAATGATTTTTGGGGACAAACATGTTATACACATGTCCTGTGTCTTCCTTGTTACTGATAAGACTTCGGTCATCCAACCCACCAAACTGAAGTCAATCGCAACACCAGAAAAACCTGGCGGCACTCACGATTGGCGATTATGAGCGCAACACACAGAGTTGTGCTGCTCATCCCATAAATGCCATTGAATTGTATACTACTGCCAAGGTTTGTTCAATAGAAAGGTCATCTACCAAACAAAAATTGCAGAACATTTTGCTTTGTTTATTCATCCGTCAGTCAGGATACTCCTTCCTCAAGTGCTTTGTTTCTGTTTCCAGCAGGTTATCTTGGAGACATTCTGAGAGAGGGTCCGTTGCTAAGAGAACCACAGCAACACCTGGATGGGACCCAGGATTGTAAAAGTGAAGAGAAGAGCCTGCTCCGAGTGCAACATAGAGAGATCACTGGGAGGAGTCATTTGAAATGAGCAATGCCAGGATTGTTTTTACAGCGATGAACATACCAGTTTATCCCCTCCAAACTCAACCAGCTTAGCAAAAGACTTTAAAAGAGGAGTAAATGGGGTGTAACGCTCAATGAGAGAGAGGAGAGTTGCATAGCATTGCGGTTATATAAGAGGGGGAGTGAGCAAAGTGGACAAGATGAAGTGGCTGTGCTGAGGTCAGAGACAGCAACAACAGACTGAGGGGGAAACGAGAGGAAGCAGTCAAGACTTCAGACTTGGATGTTGTTTTATCAAGTTCACTTTGTCGCCTGCTTCTTTCTCCCATTCCAAAATACACGATGACATCACAGCAAGCATGGGAAACTTCCTCAAAGCCGTACACTGCTTCACAATGTCTTGCTTATCTCTTCTTTACCGACTGCCTTTTGAGGATCATTTATCCAATCCACAACACACACGAGTAATAAGAGGATTGAAGAAGTGTTCAGAAACCTGCCAATACAGAGGTCTTGTTGCCATGTTAAATATTCACCAAGAAGGCAAATCAATCGATTAAAAATGTGTATTCTGAACAATTTCTGGCTTCCTTTGAATTTTTTGTCAATGTAGGCATACGTCTGGAAACATATGGAAGCCATTTTGCAATTTATGGACATGAATGAAAGTCAAAACACACTTTTACAACAACCACAAACATGGTTTATTCACATGTATGTATATTCTCAAAGACAAATCTGGGGATATTAACACCTTCAGGCTTTCCTTGGTATGCTACAAGAAACTTATACTGGCACCATCTCCCGTATTTCATGGTCAACGTCTTTCAAAACAAAAGCATTTCCCCCAGCAAGCAACAAATAGATAAATCAAACAACAAACCAGAACAATATGGGAACATGATGAGGCAACTGAAGGGAGGAGCTCACAGCCGGGAGAAAAAATATGGATTCAATTATGAAAACTGATAAAACAAACTCATTGTGAAAGTAGCCGTTCTCAGCAAATTTCAAGTTCCACCCCAGTGGCCATCATTTTGATGAGAACATTAACATACAGGGGGTTAAACACCATAAAGGAGGGGCCAGCTACTCGACTTTATCATGTTAATATTTGTCATCATTGAAAACAAGTGTCTATGTGCTGATGCTCTGCATAAGCAGCACCCGCCCCTGACAGACAATAATCCCGGCGTGGATTCAAGGGTGGGATGATTCCTTCTTCAGATGAATACACCACGACGACAGCAGCTGATTTTGAAGAATCATAGTCCATTCGCTATGGACATCTGCTTGGCAAGGGACATCAGCAACAAAAAAAATGGCTTGTTCACACCGTTTCAGATTGACGTTCGGGATTTCTTAAAAACGGTTGGTGACTTGAATGTCTGTCAGTTTCTTCGCATGGGTGGACCTCTGATGCACAGTAGTGCCGTGAAGGGCAAAAGTTTGGGTAGTCCAAAAAGCCAGATGCCTCTCTCAGGTAGGCACGGAGGTGACGATTTGGACCACCTCACCGTTCTCTCCCTGCAAGGTCTCTTTTACCTCCATGTCTGCTTGCAGGGCAGGAGCAAGCTCAGCAGCCTGGGACATGGAAAAGAGGGAGAGAAGCATTCATTATGTGTGAAATCAATACAAATTCAGTAGCTGCTCATGCTTGGATTTTGTAAACTGGATTTTCACAGGAAATAGTAGTGGTTGTGCACAAAGGCATTTTATGAATATATTCTGTACTGAGAGGCAGAATATCCAGTATCTGGTATTAGTAGAAGTAGAAGAGGTGATGAAAAAGAAATACAATTCATTGTAAAAATCCCACTTGGGGTGGCACATCTGCCTCACAGTTCTGAGGACCGGGTTCAAATCCGGCCTCACCTGTGTGGAGTTTGCATGTTCTCCCCGTGCCTGCGTGGGTTTTCTCCGGGTACTCACCCAAATCCTCCCACATCCCAAAAACATGCATGGTAGGTTAATTGAAGACTCTAAATTGCCCGTAGGTGTGAATGTGAGTGCGAATGGTTGTTTGTTAATATGTGCCCTGCGATTGGCCAGCAACCAGTTCAGGGTGTATCCAACCTCTCGCACAAAGATAGCTGGGATCACACGAGTGAGGATAAGCGGTATGGAAAATGGATGGATGGAAGAGCAGTGTGGGCAGTAGAATAGGTCTTGTACTTTTTGAGATTGTGATTCATTCTTCACTTGTCATATTGCTACTATTATTGTACAGTATGTGCCCTGCGATTGACTGGTGACCCGTCCAGGGTGTAGCCCACGTCTCACCAATGTCACCAGGGATAGGTTCCAGCTCACCCATGATCAAATTGAGGACAAGCGATATAGAAAGCTGATGGATGGATGTTTAGATCTCTCCGTGCTTGAGTGGGTTGTTTCTGGGTACTTCCTCCCACATTCCCAAAACATGCGTGTTTTGACAAGACAGGCTCAAATCATTTAGCTTTATATCATTATAGCTCCCTATTTCATCACCTGAAGATCTTTCATCATTATTAAAACTGACCTGAAGATTTGATTTTAAACCAGGCCCCCAAGTGGAAGTTTTGAAAACAACACCCTTTTTGTCGAACACTAAACAATCGCCCATGAAAATTGAATTCATCAAATCAACCATGGCAGAGCACAGCACTGTTTTTGTGCATTATACATACACCACACTGCTATCGTGTTCCACAATTCATCGGCATGCATGCAGAGAACAAGGACATAGATATTACTGCATGTCATTTTTCAGGTCCATTTGTATGGGGATCATTTTGACAATGTTGACAACTAAGAGATTAGCAATTTGTATTTGACTGCCCTCTGACTGTGGATGGTGTCTGCGTGCAAACCGTGATAACAGACAGGAGTGAGTCACTGCCAGGGGTTCCATCAAACACACGTGCAGGGTTTTCTCCCTGTAGGCCAGCACACTCAACACAGCTGCATCACAGCATGTCACATATTTTAAGCATTGCTATTAAAGAGGACAAGTAAAACTCACATGGACGATTTTCATTGAAAATCAAGGATTCTGGCCATGATGAAGTATCGCGGCAAGGGCCTCACTCTCCATTTGGAAGGATAACAATCTCCCTGTTATTCTTTTCAGAGACTGTTCTGACATGATTTAATGATATGTGCATTTTAGTTAGTGTGTTCGCATTTTGCAGTAGCTCGGTTCCACTGTGCAGAGGGTAAAGCGCAGGAAGATTTTCTAAAGATTATCGCCATCTTGAGGAAATTGCACTGCATTTTGTACATGACAGGGAAGTTATCCAGTGGAGAGAAATGCAAATGCAGAGATAAATAAATCAAAATGCCAGAGTAATTTTTCAAGAACTTGTATAAATGCTACCACGTGTTTGGAAACAGATGACAGTAATTCTCTCAGTTCAACACTGTTCAAAGAGATACATACCAGTGCTAACCTTTGGCTGAACTTTGAACTATAAATCATCAATGTTTACAGTTTTGAACATAAAAACCAAACTGTCATACCACATTCTGTACCACTCAGCTCCTTTTGTGCCTCATCACGTTGATTCATGTTTGAAATTTTCAGTTAAAACTGCTGATATACTTTTTAACTGTTGTTTTTCATGTCCAGAAATTAGTGGTTGGTTAGGGGGAGGGGAAAAAAAGTGATTCTACTTGAACACACTGAATAAATGAAGTAGCAAACAAAGACATTAATAATTCAATTGAATAAAAACAAATTTCCCCACATCTTTACCAAAATCTGACAAAAGACACCAAGTTTTTAACAAATGATAGAGTCCAAACTTAACTAAAACCAAGCCCAGGCTGTTGACGGATCAGACCTCAGACAGCTTGATGTATTTGCAAAAGAACAACCAAAAACTCCATCAATCCGTTGAAAAAACAAACAGTTGGATTGTTTGATGTGGTGCAGTATTTCAAATACAGTGTTATGTGTTGACAATCATAATGGGAACTTGGGCTGTAACAATTCGTTTTAGCAACGAATTTACAGCATATCACAATTTGTGGTTGCCGATTTAATTCAAGGACAATACTGGTTCATTTAGAACAATACGATTTGGTGGATAGAAAGCGATTTAGTAACTTTTTAGCCAAAAATTCAATCAATGTGACTATGAAATACAGTGGAGGAAATATTTGATCCCTCACTGATTTTGTAAATTTACCCACTGACAGAGACATGAGCGGTCTATAATTTTAATGGTAGGTTTATGTTAATAGTGAGAGACATAATATATAAAAGAAAATCACATTTAAAAAAAAAAAAAAAAAAAAAAGAAACATTTATTTGCAGTTCGTTGAGTGAAATACATATTTGATCCCCTACCATCAATAAAGAATTCGGGCTCGCACAGACTAGTCCCCTCACTTTGAGAAAGTACTCCTAATCTAAACTTGTTAGCTGATTGAAAGACACGTATCTCAACTTGTTACCTGTATAAAGACACATGTCCACAGAATCAATCGATCAGACACCAACCTCGCCATCATGAGGAAGACCAAAGACCCTTTTCAGGACATCAGGGACAAGATTGTAGACCCGCACAAGGCTAGAATGGGTTACTAGACCATTGGTGCAATAATTTGAAAATGTAAGAAAGATAAAATGACTGTCAATCTCCGTCAGTTTGGACTCCTCGCAAGATTTTATCTCGTGGGGTGTCGATGATCATGGGAAAGGTTAGGCATCAGCCCAGAACTACATGAGAGGATCTTGTTCATCATCTCGAGGCAGCTGGGACCACTGTCACCAAGAAAAACATTGGCAACACACCATATTGTAATGGATTCAAATCCTGCAGTGCCTGTAAGAAGGCACATGCACAGGCCCATCTGAAGTTTGCCAATGAACATCTGAATTATTCAGAGAACTATTGGGAGAAGGTGATGTGGTCAGATGAGAAAAACATTAAAAAAAAAAAAAACAAGCTTTTTGGAATCAGTTTAATTTGCAGCGTTTGGAGGAAGAGGAATTCTGACTGTAACCCCAAGAACACCATCCCCACAGTCATGCGTGGAGGTGGACGCATTTATGCTTTGGGAGTGTTTCCCTGCAAAGGCGACAGGTTGATTTCCTCGCATCGAGGGAAAGATGGATGGAGCCTCGTACCGTGAAATCCTGGGTGACCTCCTCCTCCTCCTCTTAGGCAGAAAACTTATAATGGCTCATGGATAGGGCTTCCAGCACGGTGATGACCAAAAGCACACAGTCAAGGAAATGAAAGAGTGGCTAAAGAAGAAGCACATTAAGGTCATGGAGTGGCCTAGGCAGTCTCCAGACCTAAATCCCGTAGAAAATCTGTGGAAGGAGCTGAAGCTTCAAGTTGCCAAGGCACAGCCTCGAAAGCTTAAGGATTTGGAGAGGATTGGTCCAAAATCCCTCCAGAGATGTGTGCAAACATGATGATCAACTACAAGAAACATTATTTCCTCCACTGTAAATACCTGCATACTGGACAGGGCAGGTGAAATTTGCTAAATTCCTGTTGTTTCTTTTTAGGGAATCAGGTAAAATTAAATATGGTCATTAAATATGAAGATTTTTCTGATGCACTTGTATTGCTTTGCAATAAAGCAAAGGAGAAAACAGCAACTTATTAATATATTATTCCAGCTATGAATTGACTGGTTCGGCCATTTTTTTCCATCGAGAAAAGCTGTTTAATTGGTGTTACAATTAAGAGTGGTTCCTTGGAAAAATGTCTCCTCCTTAAGGAGTCCCTAGCTGGACAAAAACTTTGAGAATCCCTGCTCTAAACAGTCAAATACTAATGGCTAGAAACGAAGCACTGTGAGGTTTCCACAAGGAAAAGCTTTTAGAATGGTGTTAATAACAATAATATTAATGCATTCCACTTATATAGTGCTTTTCTAGGCACTCAAAGAGGCTTTACAATTGCACACATTATTCATTCACTCCACATTCACACCCTGGTGGTGATAAGCCACTTTGTGTAGCCACAGATGCCCTGGAGCAGTCTGACGGAACCGTAGCTGCCATTCTGCGCCTACGGCCCCTCCAACCACCACCAAACATCCAGCCGCATTCATTCTTAGCAATGTGGATTAAGTGTCTTGCCCAGGGACACAACGATGACGTGCTCAGGCGGGTATACAAACCAGCGACCCTCTGGTTGAAAGGCTTACACTTACCCTCTGCCACACCACCTAAATAAATGAACAAAACTGCTCTTTGTGGCACAAAGAGATGGCTTGGAAACAGCATCCAATAGTGAACTCTCTGTCTCCCTCTTTTGTCCTCTTTCTTGTACTCTGATATTGTTCTTTCAAAAGCTACAAATATTTCTTCGACAGCTGTCGATCGGCTGTGCCGCAGTAAGTTATTAAATTTCACTGTGTTTGTCCGAAAATTATGATTTAGTAATTACAAATATACAGTGCCATGAAAAAGTATTATGGTATTGTTCTTTCAAAAGCTACAAATATTTCTTCGACAGCTGCACGTGGTCACACATTCACCAATGCTCTCAGCATTTCTACTGTACACATGTTTACACGCTAATTACATTCACAAATATTTATACTCACACTTGATCTCTGCTGAGTTATGTGTTGTCCCCAAACGCGTCTCTATCATGTTAGCGGCTAGCAAGCTAAGTTAAGCTAGCATGCTTGAAAGGCTTCAACGTTTCACATCCTGGTGACAGTCAGTAAAAATGTTAAGCACAGCAGAACTCTTCCGATGCATCAATGTATCTATGATTCAAATGCAAAACAATATCAAATGTTACATCGAGAGGTTGCGTTCATTTTTTTGGTGTGTGTGTGTGAAGTAATTTCATTACAATAAAATAATTCAATTACACTAAGTTAGCACCCATTATTTCTGTCATGTTGTAATGTTGGTTTGACCTGACTGTTTAGAATACAACCCCAATTCCAATGAAGTTGGGAGGTTGTGTTAAACATAAATAAAAACAGATTACAATGATTTGAAAATCATGTTCGACCTATATTTAATTGAATACACAACAAAGACAAGATATTTAATGTTCAAACCGATACACTTTATTGTTTTTAGCAAAGAAACATTATCTTTGAATTTTATGGCTGCAACCGGTTCCAAAAAAAGCTGGGACAGGGTCATGTTTACCACTGTATTACATCACCTTTTCTTTTAACAACATTCAATAAACGTTTGGGGAGAGAGGACACTAATTGTTGAAGCTTTGTAGGCGGAATTATTTCCCATTCTTGCTTGATGTACAGCTTCAGCTGTTCAACAGCCCCGGGTCAGCCCCCTGCTTATTTCAGCAAGACAATGCCAAACCACATTCTGCAAGTGTTACAACAGCGTGGCTTCGTAGTAAAAGAGTGTGGGTACTAGACTGGCCTGCCTGCAGTCCAGACCTGTCTCCCATTGAAAATGTGTGGCGCATTATGAAGCGTAAAATACGACAACGGAGACCCCAGACTGTTGAACAGCTGAAGCTGTACTACATCACGCAAGAATGGGAAAGAATTCCACCTACAAAGCTTCAACAATTAGTATCCTCAGTTCCTAAACGTTTATTGAATGTTGGTAAAAGAAAAGGTGATGTAACACAGTGGTAAACATGACCCTGTCCCAGCTTTTATGGAACATGTTGCAGCCATAAGGTTCTAAGTTAATGATTATTTGCTAAAAACAATAGTTGATCAGTTTGAACATTAAATATCTTGTCTTTGTATTGTATTCAATTAAATATAGGTCAAACATGATTTGCAAATCATTGTATTCTGTTTTTACACAACGTCCCAACTTCATTGGAATTGGGGTTGTACATGACCTGACTAGGGCGGCATGGTGGAAGACTGGTTAGCGCGTCTGCCTCACAGTTCTGAGGACCGTGGTTCAAATCCTGACCCCGCCTGTGTGGAGTTTGCATCTTCTCCCCGTGCCTGGGTGGGTTTTCTCCAGGCACTCCGGTTTCCTCCCACAGCCCAAAAACATGCATGGTAGGTTAATTGAAGACTCTAAATTGCCCGTAGGTGTGAATGTGTGTTCGAATGGTTGTTTGTTTATGTGAGCCCTGCGATTGGCTGGCAACCAGTTTAGGGTGTACCCCGCCTCCTGCCCAAAGATAGCTGGGATAGGCTCCAGCACTCCCGCGACCCTAGTGAGAATAAGCGGCTCAGAAAATGGATAGATAGATGGATGGATGGACCTGACTAGAGCAGTGATTTCCAACCTTTATGGAGCAAAGGCACATTTTTTCCCAATTGGAAATCTCACGGCACACCCACAAACAAAAATGGCACAAAAGTAGATACACAGTAATTACTGTATGTACTTCGGCCATCTAATAGAAGAGCATTTATTTGTTCTGTCTGTCACTCTGCCTCACTGGCATAAATAGAGGAACAAAGATACATTATTTCTTGTGAATGAATAATTTTTTGAGGAGTTAAGTAAAATTTGATAATAAATTCCCACGGCACACTTGAAGATCGCTCATGGCACACTAATGTGCCACGGCACACTGGTTGGTGTTGCAGACACACCCATGGCCCAGTTGCCAGAGGAAACCCAAGAACTGATAAACTTCTGCATTCCTGCTTCCTGACCCTCAACCAGCCGCATGGGGGGGGGGGGGGGAACTGATTAATGACTGTAGAAGAATGGAACACGGTCACCCACCATTGGTGGTTAGAGACGCTGGCCGGTGGACATTAAAAGAATATTCAAGAAATCCCACGTTTGCATCGAACAAACAAACCTTCAGGAAAATTCACAGAGGTCACAGAGGAACCCAGGACAACATCTAAAGAACTGCAGGCCTCCCTTGCCTCAGTTAAGGTCTGTGTTCATGACTCAACAATAAGAACGACACTGGGCAAAAAAAGTTGGTTTGGTAAAATATGGTACCTTTAAGTTACAAACTATGCATTGCGCTTCCTCCAGAATCATAAATTGTGCAGTCCACTCCGTTTTGTGTTTTGCATTAAAGCTTGTTGTTTACATTGATGTTTTAATTACATTTGCTTTTATCCGGGGTTTACTATTTTTCAGCAAGACAGAGATCCTTGTCTCTTGCATTTGTGTTTGAGCTTGAGAAGTTCCGACGAGATCTAGTCGGACTCGCCTCCACACACAGCTTGGGCTCTGGTACCAGTCCTCTCGAGAGGGGTTGGACTCTCTTCCACTCTGGAGTTGCCCACGGTGAGAGGCGCCGAGCAGGTGTGGGTATACTTATTGCCCCCCAGCTCGGCGCCTGTACGTTGGGGTTCACCCCGGTGGACGAGAGGGTAGCCTCCCTCCGCCTTCGGGTGGGGGGACGGATCCTGACTGTTGTTTGTACCTATGTACCAAACAGGAATTCAGAGTACCCACCCTTTTTGGAGTCCTTGGAGGAGAGCACTCCCGCTGGGGACTCCATCGTTCTGCTGGGGGACTTCAATGCTCACGTGGGCAATGACAGTGAGACCTCGAAGGGCGCGATTGGGAGGAACGGCCCCCCGATCAGAACCCGAGCGGTGTTCTGTTATTGGACTTCTGTGCTCATCACCGATTGTCCATGACGAACACCATGTTCAAGCATAAGTGTGTCCACACGTGCACTTGGCACCAGGACACCCTAGGCCGCAGTTCGATGATCAACTTTGTGGTCGTGTCATCAGACTTTCGGCCGCATGTCTTGGACACTCGGGTGAAGAGAGGGGCGGAGCTGTCAACTGATCCCCACCTGGTGGTGAGTTGGCTCTGATGGTGGGGGAAGATGCCGGTCCGACGTGGCAGGCCCAAACGTATTGTGAGGGTGTGCTGGGAACGTCTGTTAGAATCCCCTGTCAGAAGGAGTTTCAACTCCCACCTCCGACAAAACTTTGCTCATGTTCCCGGGGAGGAGGGAGACATCGAGTCCGAGTGGACCATGTTCCGCGCCTCCATTGCTGAGGCGGCCGACCAGAGCTGTGGCCGTAAGATGGTCGGTGCCTGTCGTGGCGGCAATCCCCGCACCCGTTGGTGGACACCAACGGTGAGGGATGCCGTCAAGCTGAAGAAGGAGTCCTATCGGGCCTTTTTGGCCTGTGGGACTCCTGAGACAGCTGATGGGAGGAGTTTGGTGAAGCCATGCAAAACAACTTCCGGATGGCTTCGAGGAAATTCTGGTCCACAATCCGGCGCCTCAGGAGGGGGAAGCAGTGCACCATCAACACTGTGTATAGTGTGGATGGGGCGCTGCTGACCTCGACTCAGGACGTTGTGAGCCGGTGGGGAGAATACTTTGCAGACCTCCTCAATTCCACCGACACGCCTTCCCATGACGAAGCAGAGAATGGGTTCTCTGAGGCGGGCTCTCCTATCTCTGGTGTTGAGGTCACCGAGGTGGTTAAAAAGCTCGCCTCTGCAACATCGTATGGATATCTGGGACCTCTGGATTGACAGACTGGGGTGGTCGCCCCCTTTTTAAGAAGGTGGACCGGACCGGAGGGTGTGTTCCAACTACAGGGGGATCACACTCCTCAGCCTCCCTGGTAAGGTCTATTCAGGGGTGCTGGAGAGGAGGGTCTGTCGGGAAGTCGAATCTCAGATTCAGGAGGAGCAGTGTAGTTTTCGTCCTGGGTGTGGAACAGTGGACCAGCTCTGCATCCTCGGCATGGTCCTCGAGGGTGCATGGGAGTTCGGGGCACGTCCCACCGGGAGGAGTCCCCGGGGACGACCCAGGACACACTCAAGATAATACGTCTTTCGGCTGGCTTGGGAACGCCTCAGGATCCCCCGGGAAGAGCTGGATGAAATGGCTGGGGAGAGGGAAGTCTGGGCGTCCCTGCTAAAGCTACTGACCCGCGACCCGACCTCAGATAAGCGGTAGAAAATGGATGGATGGTTTTAGAAGAACAACGTTAGTGGATTTCTGTGCGCTACTAACTGCTCGTTTAGGTTACTTGGAATGCTACCCAGTGACTGTGTTACTAAGCAACTGCTTACACTAGGTACAAGAGCATAGCAGAGTTGGAGACGGGTGTTTTTTATTTACCTGGACTGCAGCTGTGTGATCTGTGACAGGGGCGAGTTGGACATACTGCACTTGAATGTCAGGAGGGAGAGAGGTGCCCTCGACCGCTGCTGCCCCCCCTTCAGCTGATGCCACTGCTATGAGCTGAGCTCCCCGAAGTACCTACAACAGATGGAGAAGAAGAGTAAGTGTAAATGGCAAAAAGATATTTAAAAAGTATGCTTAAACATGAATCATGAGTCACCTGGCTTTGAGTTTGACAGAAAAGTGTAACTGATCTGAATAAAACCTGAAATGCCCCTTATCGACTTTTTTCCGCAGAATGTGAAAGACAGCAGTCTAACATGTTATGATCGACAGTGCAGCGTGCACCAGAGGACGAAATAAGAGCCTAATGAAAGCAAACAGCTGAATGCCTCATTTATGTTCAGTCTGATGTGTTTATATCCTTTAACTGATCAAAGGTGTCAGTGTGGAAGTAGTGGGTGTCACACAAACATGCAGAATAACTTTGCAGCAACAAAAAGAATCACACAGTTCTATGTAAAGGAGATACTTAGAGATACTTTTACCTCAACTGCTCTTGATCATCTTAACCCGGGGGTGTCAAAACCTTTTCCTTCAGGGGTCGTCGTATATTGAAAAATCAAAGGATGCAAGGGCCACTTTGACATTCTTTGACTTTATTAAACATGCGAAAACCAATCCATCAACATTTATCTAAATGATAGTTATTTGAGAACTGCTACATTACAGATTTCTGTTAAAGATGATAAGGACAATTGCTTTTGGATTTTTCATTTGGGGTGGCCCACAGCCCTATGTCCCACTATAATAGTTCCAATGGCGGTGAGAGCCATTAATTTCCTTTGTTTAACCAGGTAAGGCATTGAGACCAGTTTCTCATTTACAATGCCGACCTGGAGGCTGACTGTGAAACCATTAAATAAATGTTTCATCGCCTCATCACAGTATTACATAAACATAACAAACTGATGGATAAATAGTTTTGAAATCTTAAGTCAACAATAATAATTTGTTCCAACTATTATTCAAGTATAGTAAAAACGGAGTTTGGTAACTCAAAAATGCTTGCAATATCTCCACTTATTACTTATTACATATGACCAGTTGAAATTTTGGTATTGATTTTAGGAAGAATCATGGAAGTTGATGCAAATGATTTGCTTACGTGGGCCACATAAAATGAAGTGGCGACCTTGTGTTCAACACCTGTGGTCTAGGCTTAGAAGAGCGCTCGTGGAAATTTCCCATGAATATAATACAATTCCCAATTTATTTGATTACACCAATTACTTACGTAAACAATATGTCCAGAAGAATAAAATAAGTTGTATGCACCTACACATTACAAATAATGCAATTCCTCTTTAACAAACAAGCACTTTTCATGCAATTTTCATGCAATATTCTTAGACGTCTAGCAGCTAACTGTATGGAATGGCTGAAATGGGTGGGGAGTTTATTTCTATGATACATGACAATGTTATTTCACATTTCTATTCGTTCCATTATTCAAGGTGATGCATTAAAAAACAAGGACTCATTCCAGTGGCTGACTGGTTTCATCAAATGTTGCTTGCGTGATTATTCAGTGAAGTTATGGGAGGTCTTCTTTAAAGTTGCCTTCCAGCTGCACTTACTGTTGAGGCTGGCTGGGACTCCAATACGCATTACAAATGGCAGAGAAAAAAACAAACCTCACTTGCACACTGTCTCTCCAGTCTGATCTATTACTTTGAAATTCTGATAATTCTGGTTTAGTTAATCGTCCCAACAACCACCAGCAAAATAGTTTCACCAAAATCTTTGCTGCGTCATCACCACCAAGAACCAAATCCAGGCAGCCTGATGGAAGTAATTAGTGTGCAAGTCTGCCCGACTAACCCAATCAAACATGGGATTGATTGAGGTTTTAGGCAGTCACACTGAATAAAAAAGAAAACTGTTAGAGTTGGGTCAAATGAATCATTTTCGATTGCCAATAAATGGCTATTGATCAAAAGAAAATCTGCTTCAAAGGTTGGTGTGGGAGAGGTTCTGGGTGGCAATGAATTCTCTGAGAAAAGTTATTGACATTACATTTTGGCAGAGTGACATGTTTTACGATTATATTCTAAGCTAATAATTTTTTGGGTGGTTTGAAAATCATCAATGCAAGAGCTAGTATGCTAAAAAAGTGTCATTTTATGCATCAGTTAGGCCAATAATTTTGTCAAACCAGCTGTTTCAATACTTCTTTACACACAGAGATGTAAAGAAATTTTCACATCTCTTCTGCCAAGTGCCCTGTTTTGTTTCTATGGTTGTGTGGTGTACAACATGTATTATATTGTATTTTTTCATTTTAACAATGCAGCAATGCTATTTGCAAGGGATAGGGACCGAGCCAGACCGCGAATAATTGATTGATTGATGAAATGATTTGTGATATAATGATAAAGTTATAGTCACCTGTAACAAAAGTGTGGTGCTGCCCGCAGCAAAATGAACATTTGACTCGAGGTTCTTTATATCCAGTATCAATATCAAACCTAGGAACTAAAAGGCAACGTGTGTAGAACTAACCAATTGACGTAATATTTATTAATGTTTCAGCTAAAAGTTAAAAATAGCATTATACATTACATTATACATTCAATAGCTATATAGCTGCCCCTGTATTCTGTTTCATCACGTCAAATGATTCATATGTGCAAGCTTTAACTTGACTTCTTGTTTTAAGCTTGTAGCCTTTTATTTTGAAGGGTACGCACCGGAACTCAGCATTTTGGCATGAAAAGTAACTTCATACAGCACCGGTGATTATTTAAATTTTATTTAAAAAACTAAATAAAAAATTATGGATGGAACCAAATGCTATAAAACGCTGATTCCTTTCCCTACCCACCGATGAGGCACAAGGTTAGTGTTTGTGATACTCTGTGAATGTGAATTTTGTCCCAATTCATTATAATGTAAAGTTGCTACGGTGAAGTTTTAGCCCAATGTTAAACTTTTTTTTTGTGTCATCGGTGCTTAGGTTGGCTTGAAGACTAAAATAAACGCTAAAACCCATCAATGCAAAAGTCGAAGCAACCGTTTACCTTGTTAGCTGTCTCAATGTTGGCTTCGACGTATTTTATTGTTTCACTCACCCAGTTGACTGAGAGTTGACTTGACTGAAACTCCGCACGGTGTAGGCTGAGGCTCAGAGCACGTCAGACGCTACACACCGTGAAAGCTTCCTTTGCACAATATAATCTTATTCCAAGTGTTGCACTGAGGCAACTGGTCATTCATTTTAACAAAGTTAAGCCAAACTTTTGTTCACCACCGCCACCGTTAGGCACAAGCACATCATCGTGCCCACTCTTCTTCATTGGTTTACGCCGCTTCTTCGTTGCTTTTGCCACTTCTTTGCGGAGGACGAGCCATCAAAACTGGGAACCAAAATTTTTAAATTTGAAAGGTTCTGGGAGAACCGGAACGTTAGTCCCGGTTCCAATCAGTCCTCAATTCTCGATGCCCAACCCTACTCATGGTACATGCAACAAAATTAATAGTTAATGAATAACAATAAGACAAAGGAGGTGGATGAAACACACACTATTCATAACAAAAGGCACACCACAAAAAAAAATAACTTTTGCAACACATTTAAGAAAGGGAAACTATTTACAATCTGAGCTGTGATGCATTGCTGGGATGGTGTCAAATTCTCTGACCCTACAATAGTTTTGACCACAAATACACCACAAATTATGATTCTTAAACACTTTAACAGCATTTCATAGACCTAAAATCATCTTTAAACATTGGTCCGTCCTTAAAAATGCAGAACTTAACAGCAGGGCCTGCCCGCCCATAGTTAGCCAATGGCTTCGGGGGAGGGGTGACATTTATTTATTTATTTTCACCTTCAATATAACATTAAAATTAAATGAGAATAAAATTAATTCAGAGTGGGGCAGAAAGGACACATTTTTGAAAATTAAATTTTAGCTGCAAACACATTTGATTGACATCAGTGTGTTCGTATTGAAATAGCATTTGACACACGTGTGGAAAACAACATCAGGTGGCGTCCGTTTTCATTGATGCATTTCTGAAGTGGTTGATGGAAGTTGGCTTCAACTATCGCCAACATTGCTCTACTGATTTGGTCTGTGGTCCTTGGTCTTGTTTGATCTGTTACTGTGACCTCCGAGCGATCCACCCATCCATTTTCCGTACCGCTTGTCCTCGCTAGGGTCGCTGGCGTGCTGGCACCTATCTCAGCTAACTCCGGGAGAGAGACAGGGTACACCCTGAACTGGTCGCCAGCCAATCGCAGTGCACATATAAACAATCTACCAACCTATCACCGGAGTACTCGGAAAAACCCCACGCAGGCATGGGGAGAACATGCAAACTCCACACAGATGAGGCCGGACTTGAACCCGGGTCCTCAGAACTGTGAGGCAGATGTGCTAACCAGTCGCCCACCACCCACCGCGTTACATTGACATGATAAATAATTTTGTTGTGCCTGAATGCGACGAAGACACATGCCTTTCCGACGTGTGTGGTTTTCAGCATGATGGGGCAGCCCACACAACCAGAACATCAGTGACTGCTCTTCGTCCTCTTTTTGGTGACCACC
Source organism: Phyllopteryx taeniolatus (assembly GCF_024500385.1). NCBI lineage: Eukaryota > Metazoa > Chordata > Actinopteri > Syngnathiformes > Syngnathidae > Phyllopteryx > Phyllopteryx taeniolatus. The sequence continues at coordinate 13,001,691 of NC_084506.1, forward strand.
TCATTTCCAGCTTTGCAGATACTTCTTGGCCCCCTGGTCTCTCCATGTGTGATTATTTTTTTGTGGGGATACCTCAAGCCACGAGTGTATGTGCATAGACCCAATACACTGAACGAGTTGAAGAAAGCTATTCACGCCTTCAGAAATTCCTCAGTGAAAACGGCCACCACATGATGAATGTTGTTTTCCAAACTTGATTGTGTCAAATGCTATTTCAATACAAACACATTGTCAATAATCTTTGTTTACAGCTACCATTTATTAGTTTGTGAGTTTTTCAAAAACATCTGTCCTTTCTGCCCCACCCTGTATAAACAATCAAATAAAAGAGGAGGAAGGTGAACTATGTACAGTACTTTGAAATCCGCTCACCTTGAGGCTCTCTCTCTTTTCCCATTTTCCCCACACATAACAATAAACACACATAACAGTTCGATACAATATTAAAGGGCGATAAGTAATATGTAAATACATTATTTAATTTTAAACTAAAAAGTTAAAACAACAGTAATAGCCTCATTTGTTGTGGAGAAAACTGAAAAAATGTAAGGCTTGACATTATCGAAATTACAGTTTACTATATTGTACTATTTACAGTTATTCACAATAACAAATGTTCTCGTTATTTTTGTAGATTTTTCTCAAAATCAAAAATATTAAAATGCAGATGCCAATGCACTTAAAGCACCTCATTGCTTGAGACAAATGTAAGGAATGAAACTTCTTGATTAACTGTCAAACTACTGAATGCTAAAATAAAATGAGACAAAAGGAAAATGTTTCTTTGTCATTGAGTAAAAACCAGATTAAATATTCAGTCGCTGAATTAATCTCTTTAAGTGAGGAAGGAAACTGCACATATTTGCAATAACTTGACAACTAACTTTTAACATGGAAAACACAGATTCAAATGTCAAGAAATGCCCAATTATTATTATTACAAATGATAATAGAAAATAGTCCTTCCTCTGCTGAGGGCAAATTTATTCATGTGACATGATGTGATGTGTGAATTTGTTACTATTTATGGTTTGTCTCATTAGGTGTCGCAACAGAAAGTTACTCGCATGATTTTTTGGACAGTAACGATACAGTAATGAAATGAAAATGTTCTATTTTAAATTTTGTGGCATGTTATCTTATAAATTATAAGCAATGTTAGAAACTGTTGCTATTCGACTTTTTTGTAAGCTTATGTAAATTGTTGCTGGATGGGGGAGCCAAAAAAAATCTCGCCTCGGATGCCACATTGGCTAGGGCTGGCCCTGCTTAAAGTACTATAAACAGCTTACAGCAAATGACACATCTCTTGCGAGTCTGCTTGTTACATGTAGTCAAGTCACCACCTCCCACTCTCCACTTCCGGCGGTGTGTTACAAAAAGAAGACCATCGAGAAACTAACTTCCTCTTTAGTCTTTGTCACGGCTAGCTGTTAACTAGCTATTAGCCAGTTGTCTGTGATAGGACCTCGACAAGATGTTTTAACGAAGCTTTGACAACAGTTAATGGGCATATATTATGTTTCATTTCAGTTTCATTCTGAAGAGTGAAATAGGAAATTCAGCAGGTGTACATTGTTTGCCGCATCCTCTTTCATAGTTATCATACAAGGAGATAAGTATAAAGAGTGAAATAGGAAATTCAGCAGGTGTACATTGTTTGCCGCATTCTCTTTCATAGTTATCATACAAGGAGATAAGTACATATAACACTCTGGGCTTCTCCGTGTGTTGTTTGAAGTGTTATAATTTACCGTAACATGGGTGTTTAGCATGTCCAAATAGGTCCCTCTGCTGGTCACTTTCAATATTACAGTTGGTCCACTGTATATTACAGTACACCAACATCGCAGCGGACCCTGCGATGTGACCAGTTCACACACATACATTGTAATGACGAGGCTTAAACAATATATCGTGGAGCCCAAGTTGAAAGTAAAGTGTGGAAATATTGTATCAAGCAAATTAGTTCTTTAATTAGTCAACCTGGACGTTCACATCCCACCCGGACCTTTGCCACATGAACTCATACTATATACGGGACTATACCTAACAAAAGGACATTTTAACCACTCTATCCTCAAAACTGTTCTCTCAAAGTACAACCACTATTCCAATGAAGTTGGGATGTTGTGTTAAACATAAATAAAAACAGAATACAATGATTTGCAAATCATGTTCAGCCTATATTTGATGGAATACACTACAAAGACAAATTATTTAATGTTCAAACTGATAAACTTGATTGTTTTTAGCAAATAATCATTAACTTAGAATTTTATGGCTGCGACACGTTCCCAAAAAGCTGGGACCAGGTCATGTTTACCACTGTGTTACATCACCTTTTCTTTTAACAGCATTCAATAAACGTTTGGGAACTGAGGACACTAATTGTTGAAGCTTTGTAGGTGGAATTCTTGCTTGATGTACAGCTTCAGCTGTTCAACAGTCCGGGGTCTCTGTTGTCTTATTTTACGCTTCATAATGCGCCACACATTTTCAATGGGAGACAGGTCTGGACTGCAGGCAGGCCAGTCTAGTACCCACACTCATTTACTACGAAGGCACGCTGTTGTAACGTGCAGAATATGGTTTGGCATTGTCTTGCTGCAGTAAGCAGGGGTGTCCATGAAAAAGATGTTGCTTGGATGGCAGCATATGCTTCTCCAAAACCTGTATGTACCTTTCAGCATTAATGGTGCCTTCACAGATGTGTCAGTTACCCATGCCATTGGCACTAACAAAGCCCCATACCATCACAGATGCTGGCTTTTGAACATTGCGTCCATAACAGTCCGGATGGTTCTTTTCCTCTTTGGCCCGGAGGACACGACGTCCACAATTTCCAAAAACAATTTGAAATGTAGACTCTTCGGACCACAGAACTCTTTTCCACTTTGCATCACTCCATCTTACATGAGCTCTGGCCCAGAGAAGCCGGCGGCGTTTCTGGGTGTTGTTGATAAATGACTTTTGCTTTGCATAGTAGAGTTTCAAGTTGCACTTACGAATGTAGCGCCGAACTGTATTGACTGACATTGGTTTTCTGAAGTGTTCCTGAGCCCATGTGGTGATATCCTTGACAGATTGATGTTGGTTTTTAATGCAGTGCTGCCTGAGGGATCGAAGGTCACGGGCATTCAATGTTGGTTTTCGGGCTTGCCGCTTACATGCTGTGATTTCTCCAGATTCTCTGAACCTGTTGATCCCTAAATTCCTTGCAATTGTACATTGAGGAACATTGTCCTTAAACTGTTCGCCTATTTTCTCACGCACCTGTTCACAAAGAGGTGAACCTCGCCCCATCTTTGCTTGTGAATGACTGAGCAATTCAGGGAAGCTCCTTTTATACCCAATTATGGCACCCACCTATTCCCAATTAGCCTGTTCACCTGTGGGATGTTCCAAACAGGTGTTTGATGAGCATTCCTCAACTTTCTCAGTCTTTTTTGCCATCTGTCCCAGCTTTTTTTGGAACGTGTTGCAGCCATATTTGCAATATACGATGATTTGCAAATCATCGTATTTTTATTTATGTTTAACACAACGTCCCAACTTCATTGGAATTGTACATACATACATACGTATACTGTAAACAGTGCTCAAATGTTCTTATTTTTTTGCCATGTCATAGAAAATGTATCAGTATGTGGAAACCCAAAAAGAATCCGTGTAAGGGTGAATATGTGCGACTGCCGAACAGCAAATGTATTCTTTGTAAAGGCAGAATTATTGCTACAACTCTTAAATTGGATACCATTACATGGTGCAAGTGGTCATAATTTGTTTGTGGGTGGTTGATGTATGTGTTTAGAGTAGTCTTGATCCAATCAAGTCAAGTCACTCTATTAATGTCCCTTGAAGGGCAATTTGATTTGCAGCAGACACATTCGGACAACATAAGACATACATGATAAAACATACAAGATGTGAGCAGCAAAAGTACAGTAATAAAGTGCATAACAGGTGACAAATAGTTCCAAGGGCAAAGTATAAAATAGTAAAATTGATAAGCAATCATAAAACAATGGTAAAAAAAAGCTAAAAGTGCAAATGCAAATAGCAGTCAAAGTAGTCACGTCCTTCTCTTTGCGACATTTTGAAGCCTGGATGGAGAGAGATGCAAAGGAGTACTTAAGTCTGTTTTTGGTAGCTGGTGGGATGGCTAGTAAGACACAAGGAGGAAGCAATTTGCATTCTGGGTTGAGAGGATGAGTCGTATCCATACAGATAGACTTGGCTCTTTTAAGCACCTGGATGTTAAAAATCTCATCCAGAGATCTACAGTAAATTTCACCCCAGCTATCTTAGACGCCACTCGCACAATACTCCCTAAGTACTTCTTATTCTTGGTGGCAAGGTTTCCATACCAACAGGTTATTGAGAAGGCACTGGCAGATTCAATAAAAGAACTGCAAACATTTTCATCAGTCCCCTATCTACCTGAAACTTGGCTAGCTTCCTCAGACAACAAAAGCGTTACTGGCCCTTTTTTGTGGTGCATGTCAAAGTTCGTGTAAAATTTTAACTTATTATTAATAGTCCCAAGCGATTTGTAGTTGGTCACTATCTCAACTGGCTGATTGAGAACAATACTGCATTGATAAGATAGGGAGGGGGGGTTGTCTAAAATATAAAATCATCAAGAACCTCACGTGATCGGAAATCAGGGCCAGCTGATCAGTATCAGGTGAAAAACAAGATTTTTTAAATTTTCTTAATATTAAAGGTCACAAAGGTCATTTTCTTAACATTAAAGGTCATAAAGCGACAAAATAACCCTCAGGTATGAAGAGATTGCCAAATGGAATAGCAACAGCTGAGTTTAATGTTACACAATATGTAACATTTCCAGTTTGTGTAGGGCCGTAAAAAAGACTAGAGAAAAATGCTTATTGATTATTCAAACCGCAACTTTTTAAGACTGGTATTACAGCGCCTCTTTGTTCATACATGAATTTTAAAGAGAGACACTTTACTTTAGCATTACAGGTTGAGTTGATAAGGAGCTAAACGCATCCATGTATTAGCAGGAATGTTCATCAAGCGGTGCCCTATTATACAGGTACTGTACATTCAGCCATTATGGCCCACGCCTCTGGAACAGCCTGCCAGCGGGCATCAGGAATGCAGAGACTCAAGGCTTTTAAAAGGAGGCTCAAGACTCACCTGTTTTATCCTATTTTATTGTATCTACGATTGTCCTTCAGTTTTTATCCTGTCCTATTGTCTTTTAGTCTTTTTACGTTTTACTCTCCAGTGTCTCTTCATGGGAGCCTCAACGCTGGGAGGTGTGTTCGGTCTGCCTGCGAGGATTTCATCCTGCAGTTTCCCTTGATCGGGGGGACTAGGGGGCTCTGCAGAATGTGGGGAGTCCCCCCCAGTCTATTCCAGTCGTGGTGGTTTCTGTGGTGGCATCCTCTGTGGCAAATTTTTATTCATTGAGTGACGCGCTCTCTTTTCTTTTTCGAAATGTATTGCCGAGGTACCGGATCAGGACTTGGTATCGGCAAATACTCAAAATCAAGTGACTCAGGCACAAAAAAAGGTAATGGGGATATCCCTAATTGTATTGCATGTTTTACACCAGGCAAAGAAGAAGACCCCACACCATGTAGGCAGGGAGTTACTAAGTGCAAATAGTTCTGAACCCCTCAGCCGAAATGGGGGGTTTAGTCCCTTGCTTAAGGGTACCTCAACAATAGTGCAGTCAGGAAGCAGACTAGTTTCCTTTTTCTTTTTGTTTTCCCCCTTGCGCAGCAAGATTTGACCCTTTAGCTCTAAAGCCAAGTCCTTCCAGACTAAGCCACCACAACTGGTCCAACTGATGGACCTAGCCGGTCAAATACTGCAGTCAACGGACACCAATATTGGCATTAGTTGTAAAACCCTTGTTATACTCAGCTCTCTACTTCCATCTGAGAGCAGTTTGCATTCCCAGCTGTGTGAAGAAGAACACAGAGGCTGAGAAAAGCAACTAGGTTTGGAACATGAGGATCTTTACAGGAACTTCTTCGCATCATATCCTGTCCTATGACTCAATGTCTCAGAACACATGGTCTTTAATAAGAAGGTACAATGCGGTCACAAAGCAAATTCTATACAGAGGAACTCCTTATATATAGGGAAACTTCGACATGAAAACGTCACTGGCATTGTACAACAATAAAATCAGAAAATGTATCCCTCTACAGTTGAATAAAAATGGTAACTAATTCTGGAGAGATGCTAGTCTTCTTGCTCGATACTTTCGAGGTGCCCTTGAGCACAAGCCTCCCTAGCCTCCCAGCTCAAGAGGCGCAGCACTGTTTGTGCACCCCTTTCATTCTGACATCTCTCTTTGAATGGCTGCAAGTATGTGATTTGCTTCTATGCGCATGCTCAACAACAACAAAATATGGCCGAAACGGAAAACCCTCTGTCTGAAAATGGTGGTTTTATCTTGTATTCAGACTATATGGGCCATATTCTGCCATTCGTGCTAAAGTCTGACACAACCCCATGCGTACCAGGCAAATATGTGCGCAACTGCCCATGAGGCGTGACTCATTGAAGTCTGGAGGAGGCTTCAATAACTGGCAAGTGGAGTTTCCCTGTAACGTGATTGACACAGAAATCCATTTGGGAAGTATTTCAACACTTTAAATAAGACATTAACTATCATAGCAGATCTGGAAGTTAGGTGTCGACAGTAAGACATGAGCACCTCTCGTCTAACAGGCCACATTGAAGGAGCAGGTGTTTTTGTATTCTCCATTAAATACTGTAAATAGTGTACAATAAATGTAATTTAATCAGAATACCGTGCTCATGAGTGAATGCATATTTGGACGGCCATCAGTCGGGCCATCAATAGGAAAGTGAGTGAGGCAGCTGTAAATCAGCAACTATACCAGAGCCACACATGCAGGGGTGTCACTTAAATGGATTTCATGACCGACAATGACATGGATTAAATAAAAACAAAATGATTCAACATCCAACACACCGTCGAGTCATTAAGATGACTGCTGTTGTTGTGAGCAGCGCTTTCAGACAAACTCCAAGCCACAATACAGCATGTTTGCAGCCAAAATGCCTCTTGCAGGTGCATGGAAAATTTGTCTGCTGGTGCTGAATTTGTATTCGCCGATTAATATGCCATAATATGTCAACGTTTGACTGTAGATTAGAGTAATGTGGTAGGGACACATTACGCCCATTGGGTAGTTCGGCTAAGTGTGTCCCACACTGTCAGCACAAGTCAGCCGCCAGGCAGCCACCAGCCGTTGGTGGCTCAGAGCACACAAGCGAATCAAAACGTGAACGTTTCACCTTAACGAGGCACTAGACTTACTATAGCCTCTGGAGTCCAGATGAGGATGCACTTAAGTCTTTGGAAGAATGCCCACTTGGCCAGATATGAGAGGGAACGCCCACACTTCAGGGTTACTCCGCCCAGAGTGCATTAATGGCCAGAAGGCGCGCAAATTATAGAATTAAGTGGAAGGCAGAATTGGCGCAGTCAGAAAAACACAGAGCTGCGCATCTTTTCTGACTTAAGCCTACAGGAGAATGTGCCCCTATATGGGCATCCTTCCCTGTTCTCATCACCCAAAGTGAAATCCGCCTATCCAAAAATCCTGCAGATAGGAGGGTTTGCATTTTGGCAAAATGTCAAACCGTTACTTAAAACACTGCTAGTACAGTTTTATGCTGGCCACAGTTTGACTCCGGAAGCGATAATTTTAATTTGTATTAAATTCTATGGGGAATCATCTTTTGAAAAATGAAGGGGAAAAAATTCCGGTTTACCTGTGTCCTGAAACAGACTGTGGTGGACCACTTAACTTTTCCTGTAGTAAACAGTGCCTTGATACGGCTATGTCAAATAATGTGTATACTGTACACCTTGATACAGTGGACATTTTACAAATGATATTTAATAACTTATACATCATTTATGATTAAACTTACTAAGTGTCAACTATTTTGCATAAATCTTTCCTTGGGTGAAAATGTATTCTAATGATGAAGTGGAATCAGCAATATTAATAAAAAGAATAGACAAAGAGTAGACAAGAGAGTGGAATATGGAAAACTTAATGGAACAAAACAAAATTGCTTGTACTTCATCCATTTTCAACCAAGAAATGAAATGGCTCACTTAAAATGCAGCCTAACAAAAGGGATTTGGCTCACTAAGCTCCATTGTCAGATACAAGAACTATCATCAGATCTTAAGTGCATTAGGTACTGCTGACCTCAGATTTTGAGAGGAGTCCCAAATACCCGGAGCTGGCAGGTGGGCCAAAAGGCAGTAAACTATTAAAAGTAGCTTTAATCGTCTGTAGGCTTTGCAAGATTCTCCAAGAAGAAAAAGTGAAAAAGGAAAATGCTGTCGCTGTAATGCTTCCAGCAACGATGAATAAAAAAATATAATATGGCAATACAAAAGAGAAACCAAAAAAAAAAAAGGAATAACATCATAACTCTTGTAACAGTGTCTTAACACTGTGTTTTAAAAGGGACAGCAAAAATGACTGAATTTAACAAAAGATGTAATGTTAAAAAAAAAAAATATGGCTCATCCTTCCAATCCATGTAGATCCCAGTCTTGTGATGCATCAGAAACACTAAATATGCTTCCACAATTAACTATATACATGGTGCAGACATGAGCGACTTTTTGTCTGTGTGAGTGTTTGGGTTTCTGTTTTTGTTTGCTGAAATCACAGTAGAAAGGAAACCCCCATTCCACAAGTCTTAAGAAGAAATGCAAACCTATACACATACGATACTATTCTGTGTTTGAAGGCAAGGGACACACCAATCTAGTTTTTTTCATTCCCAAAGGAAGAATCTCAAAGGCAAAACAAGGAAATGATAAAAAGAAACATTTGGACTTTGGAGTGGCTGGAACTTCTTTTCAGCTTCACAGCTGTCAACATCTCTATCTGCCAACTCTGGACAGATGTCCCGACAGTAACACTATCTCCAGTTAGATAGGTGGGGTGGGACGGCTGTTGGACTTTGTTTTGGCTGCACCTCTGCTGTAAAGATGCCCAAACATAGCAGTGTTCGGGGTGCTTGTTTAGTGCCGACCTCCAAAATGAACATGCTGACCTAAAAATGTCTCTCTGACTGAACTCATCAACCTTTATTTCAGACTAGGGGAAATAAAACACACCATAATTACAACTACTATATATGAACTGTGCATTCTTTCACTTTTGTGCAGATGCTATAAATGCATGTCCAGTCCTGACTATGACCTTGTAACCTGGCCCACAGCTTCCCATCTCCTCCCATACAAGATATGCACACCTGCATCTAATTAAGCTCTCTCTCCCATATTCCCACCATCAAACTAAGAATCATATCAAGACACGGGTTACAGAGGCTTTATGACGAACCCGGCATGACCCGAATCCTGACCTTGATCCAGAACCAGAAAATCAAAAAGGGACTGATGACAAAAATAACAGCTGTAATTAAGTCAGGCCCCTAAAACCAAAAGGACAGAAATTCCACTGAGGCTTTCTCTCTCTATATACACTTAAGCAAATCCAAACTTAGCCCCTCTAACTAATAAAGGCATTTTTAAAGACATGGTACATTTCTTGATTTAAGATTATGGTTGTTTTACAAATTTGACCCATCCCATTTAATGCAGCCAGAGAACTTAAAATACAGGGGTTATCTATTACTCGATTTCAATTACAAAATATGACACAGGAAGAAAATAAAATACCCATCTGCAGTAAACGCACATCTGTAAATGCAAAATGCATCTTCGTGGCTCAGTTATTCACATTTCCTTTTAAGCATCTAAACACAAGGAGACCCCATTTCTCCTCAACTCAGAAACGATGTTTGAACAGCAGGGAGACACAAAATCAGATCTTGGTTCAGGTTGTTGATGCACTTCCTAACCATGACCTAACCTATTGCTAAATGTACAATTTGCACCATTTGGACAAGATAAGCATAAGCTGAGAAATAATCAACTGAAAATCTCTGATACCATTTAGGCATGTCGTCAAAATTATCCCAATTCACGAAAAAATCATTTTGTTTGTAAATAATGTAAAGAACCCTCCAGACTTGGGCACCAACTGATTGACGTTCTGGCTCTTACCTAAAACAGCTTTTGAATAACCTTCAAAAGCAAGTAATGCAATTCTACTGCAGGACAGCAAAAGCCCTATGGTCCTCATGTTGTTTTTTTGACATATGCGCATGGTCTACATCAGTGTCACAACTACAGCCCGTGGGCCATGTGCGGCCCGACTTAAATTTTTGTGTGGCCCGTGGCATGTACTAAAAATAACATTGAAGACGGCCTGCAACCCTAATTTTCCCTGCCTCAGATATATTGAGGCAGGGAAAATTAGGAAACCAAGTGGTTTTCCTTGTCTCTGTTATCCAAAGAACCTGGAGTAAAAGGGAATTTACTCTGCGCATGGGTCTCAGCAAGGATGCGTTTATTTATCTAGTCAGGTACAGTATTGAGACTCTTTGTCTCTGTAGGGGCAGGGAGGGGGTGTCAACACCGTGGGGCTGCTAGTTTACACAAACACAGTCGCTCACATGAGGAGCAAAGCAAGTAACAAAACGATGATTACAATTTTCAAAGCGAAATGCAAATGCAAAATTTGTTTTCGTCCTGACAGTAAACTCATCGCCTCATGAGGCGTTTTGGTCGGCAAAGTAACTACAAACGGAACACTGCCCCCCACATAGCGCAGTTCATTACATCGCAAAATAAATGCTGATTTTTAATACAATTGAAAAGCCAGCATGTTTGACAAACGGTAAGAATCGCCTGTGAGAAAATACATGTCGCAAATGGCAATCCCACAACTTTAAAACAGAGTGAAAGATAACAAAAAGAAATCAAAGTATAAAAATATCATTTCCCTGTGACAAATATGAATAAAGTTATGAATCTTTAAAACCAGTGAAAATGCACCAATTTCTGGCCAACAGAATATATATATTATAATACAGATGGCCACCGCCCAGCTCGCACTGCACCCGACCCCTATGGCCCCTCCCACAGGTGGTGAGTCCATGGAAAGGGGGACCCACGTTACCCTTTCGGCCCGGCCACCAGGCGCTCACCTTCGAGCCCCACCTCCAGGCTTGGCTCCAGAGCAGGGCCGCGGTGACCCGCGTCCGGGCAAGGGAAACCTGAGTCTATTTTTTGTCGTCAGCATAAGGGGTCTTTGAGCCGTGCTTTGTCTGGTCCCTCACCTAGGATCTGTTTGCCATGGGTGACCCTGCCAGGGGCATAAAGCCCCAGACAACATAGCTCCTAGGATCATTGGTACACACAAACCCCTCCACCACAATAAGGTGACGGCTCAAGGAGGGGCAGAAGAGGCGGATTTGCCCTGATAATGACTTGGGAATCCTAACTAGGAATGGCTGATATACTGTAACTTAGAAGTTGGTGCTCAAATAGTCAGCAGACTTTAACAATGTAAAAAAAAGAAATTGATGCATGTATTTACGTAATTTTAATATGACTGATTTTAATTTAGGCGGCACGGTGGACGACTGGTTAGAGCATCAGCCTCACAGTTCTGAGGACCCGGGTTCAATCCCCGGCCCCGTCTGTGTGGAGTTTGCATGTTCTCCCCGTGCCTGCGTGGGTTTTCTCCGGGCACTCCGGTTTCCTGCCACATCCCAAAAACATGCATTAATTGGAGACTCTAAATTGCCCATAGGTGTGACTGTAAGTGCAAATGGTTGTTTGTTTGTTTGTGCCCTGCGATTGGCTGGCAACCAGTTCGGGGTGTACCCCGCCTCCTGCCGATGACGGCTGGGATGGGCTCCAGCATGCCCGTGACCCTAGTGAGGAGAAGCGGCTCAGAAAATGGATGGATGGATGATTTTAATTTAGTTTAACACTTTTATTTCCAAATTTTAACAACCTACAACCAACCAATTTTTTTCAAGTAACTGCCAATTTAAAAAATACAATTTAGTCCTTTATATAAAGACATTCACTAATATTGAACACAATTAGCATGTTTTTTTCCCTTTTTTATTAATTAGGTTTAGCATGTTAGTGTGGCCCTTGACAACTTTTTTCATTTTTTCACGTGGCCCCTTTGGAAAAAAAATTTCCCACCCCTGCTGTAGACGTAATGTATAGTCATCCCTCTTTTATCGCGAGGGTTTCAGACCCTGTGATGGACAAAATTCGGAATTGTGACCATATATTTATAATTTATACATATTTTAAAGCTTCATGCATGCATGTGTGAATTGTAATGAGTGTAGTTGTTCTATCGCAAAATTTTGAAGACGTGATTAAAACTAGGACACTTGTTCTACGTCATCAATAGTGGTGTGTAGTGATCTTTAATAATTTTAAAGTTGAAGGAATCCAAAGTGGCCCTTGCATCCTTTGATTTTTCCGTATGTGGCCCACAGAGAAAAAAATAGTTTGGACACCCCTGTCCTACATTTTCAAAGTCCATTTTCAGTGTTTCAGAGTCATCGAAAATTTCCACTTCAACATTTTCAAACATAAGCATTTTTAGACTCCAAAATGTTGTTGCCAGTCAGGCAGGTCTGCACCCAGCTTGTACTGATGTTGAGTCACAGTGAAATAAGTCGGAAACATCTGGTCCCTCTTACTCACACAACCCGTGACCCTGGGTCCTGCCCAAATAGACAAAGGAAAACAGTCAGAAGTGTACTGGCCAATGAATGATACACACACAAACAGAATTTAGGATTCCCTCACTCTGTATCGCCCTGCTGAGATGCCACAAGGACACAAAACAGACTCCTACACCTTTGAAACAGTATCCATCCTTGGGCCTCTCTTTTGTACATTCCCCTTACAATAAAATGGGTCATAAAGCATTCTCTTTTTAGCTCATTTTACTTTTGCTGCATGTGTGAGTGACTGGAATATCCACACAATACTAACAGGACCTCAACAGCACTCCTGAGCGGAGAGGGAAGAAACAACGAACAACAAGAACCAGCACAGAGGAAATCTTTCTTCTCGTCTTTATAATCTCTGACCTATTTCCCACACTGACCCAAACAGTGATGCTTGGGAGGATCCAGCAGATGCACAGCAACATTTGCTGTGAAAAGATGGAAGAGGTTCAACAAGAGGAGGAGGAGGAGGTGAGAGTAGGCGTGTGTCCTCTTGACATTTACATCCTTAACTCCCTTTAGTGGGCATATACTGCAGGTCCATCACTAAACAATGCAGGCAGATATGTAAAGCCTTTCATTGAGGTTTCTTTTACTGGGCTATCTGACAATCTTCTTCGAACGGCAAATTTTCTGACTTGTCTTCATACCCTTAATTATTTTTTTTTTGTAATGTCTCTTATTTCCTGCGTTCACAGACTTGCAGAGGCACATGCATGCCAGATAATATGGAAATGTGAGACTAAAATGGGTCCTTTGAGGCCAATGTGGACACTTCCTAAGCCATTGGTGTTTGTATATAAAAGTACCTCTTTCAATTTTAGGTGGCATCTGGTACAGTGACGTTTTTTTGTCCATTCAAAGCTCAACTCGTCTCGGTATTTAATCATAAATGGCACACAACATCTCCTAGACTGTTTCTCTTCTTGGCTTTCCTTTCCACATCTTTCCACTACTGTCCCCCTCCTCTTCATCAGTCTCCCCTTTCATCTTCCAAATCCCCCATTTGGTCTGCATTAATGCAGCATTGTAGCAAAAGAGACGGAAACTCAGAAACCGGAGTAAAAAACAATAATATTGTTTCATTGGTCTGCCATCTGTTCACATCTGTTCCACTGGGGTGGTTAAAAGTCTAAGATAATCGGATCCAATTGTGCTTCTATAACAAGGGCTACATTAGCATTAACTGAATACAATTTGAATGTACAGTAAATCTACATAGAGAAAAAGAAGTAAATAAAGAGTATGTGATTCACTCAACAAGATACTGTTGTAGTATCATAGCTCTCAGTCAATTCAGTATGCGGTTTTGTTGAAATTGCTGCATCGGAATTAAACAAAAGCCCTATATTGAAAATTCTTATGGATTACGACGTAAGGAAAAATTTCAAAACTTGTAGATTTTTTTTTTTTTTTTTTTTGACGGTTACACTGCTTTTTAATGTCATGTTTATTTTCTTGACGAATGAATGAATGAATGAAATTGGGCTCTGGCTGTGATAGTATGAGAAATCGAACGATGCGGTGGAAATGCTGATGCAAGTCAGCTGTGGTGAAGGTCAGGCAATGTTATCAAATGTACCCAGATGCAGACAAAAATTCCAATGGAGACACTAACTACCTGACAATGATTGTGGCCTGGAGTGTCAAAAGGCGGCAGGTGTCATTTAGGACGTATAACCATGGATTCAATAAGAACAGATGAACAGAAGACACACTGAAATGGGCTGGAGAAGAATACAGCCCAAGGGAGGGAAACAGTGAACGTGACCTCAATGTGATGAAATGTTTGGGATCGGTTAAAAAAACATAGCCCCCACCCCTCCTGCCATGTAATAGAAGACCATTCATTTGCTCTGTCTGTCACTATGCCTCACATTATATATTGTAAATAGAATTTTTGGAGTAATTAGGTACGCAAGTATATACAGTAAATGAACAGGTCATTTAAATAGACACATTCCTCTATCATGTGATCGGATCGGTGATCGGTTATCGTTTTTTGTTTTTTTTTTAAACTCGCTGATCGGCCCCAAAAATCCTGATCGTGTAAAGCCTAGTTTTAATGCAATACTACTGCATGCACTGACTTAACATTTAACCGCACTGTAGCATATTGGTATACATTTTGAATAACATCAGATTTTAATTTACCATAGCTGCAATCCGGCATTTAAAAGCGTACTTGGAAGCAGTTTAATGAAATATAAAAACATCTTTCAGGCAGTCAAGGCAACACAGTATTTCACGCAGTCATGATTGGACCTCACTAAAATTGTATTCATACTATTTACATTTAATATTAAAGTAAATATTCATGTCATATTATAACAAATTTTTTTAACACAATTTTATTTACCGGTACACATTTGTGTCATTGATTTGTAGACCCAAATGTAACAGTCTGTATATGTGAATATACAGACAGTTTAAAACAAAAAAATAACTTCTGATTTGTACTCAACCAACAAAAAGACATTTTGTGCAGGAGCAGTAATGGGATATGCATGACGTGTCCCGTCCATGTCTCATTTGGAAGCCAAAATGACATCCAGTTAGACTGCAATGGGGGGACCAACGTTTGTGCTCAAGGGCCACATTGGCTTTTTGAAATGAACAGATGGGCCGGGTCATTTATAGATGATGGCAAAAAAAATAGATTATGTGCATCAAAATATAATTTACTCTGATAATAAAATAGTGTTCTATAAAATTATTATATATTTTTTAAATGAATAAATATCCATCCATCCATTTTCTGAGCCGCTTCTCCTCACTAGGGTCGCGGGCGTGCTGGAGCCTATCCCAGCTATCATCGGGCAGGAGGCGGGATACACCCTGTACTGGTTGCCAGCCAATCGCAGGGCACATACAAACAAACAACCATTCGCACTCACAGTCACACCTACGGGCAATTTAGAGTCTTCAATTAATGCATGTTTTTTGGATGTGGGAGGAAACCGGAGTGCCCGGAGAAATGAATAAATAAATTAACCAAAATGAATACAAAGTAAATGATGAATAAAAACAAAATGGTTTATTTTACAAATAAAATAATTTATTCTAGTTTTATAATGTCAGTATTTAAAGTATTTCATTCATTCATTCATTTTCCGTACTGCTTATCCTCACTGGGGTCGTGGGCGTGCTGGAGCCTATCCCAGCTATCTTTGGGCGAGAGGCGGGGTTCACCCTGAACTGGTCGCATATTTAAAGTATTTAAATAGCCAATTAATTATTAAAAATAAACAAAACATTGTTAAATGAGTATTTATTTAATTGTATTAATATTCAATCAATTATAAGAGAAATTATTACAAAAAAGATAAAATGAAAAAATACATTAAATCCCATTTTTAGGAAAATGAGCTAAATTCATGCACAAAGTATTTGTGACTCTTGATAAAAACTCGTCGGATCAGATTAAACGACGACGCTGTACTTTGGCCACCCCTGAATTAGATTCGTCCCAGTCTGTGCCCCAGAATGTTAATAAAACATAACATGTTTGTATAAATGATTGCTACATCAATAAATTGCAATCCTATGGAAGTATTTTTCTTTCACGACCATTTCACTGCGACTGTGACTTTTCTCATCGGCAGACACAACGTTGCACAAAATTGCACTGATATCAGCACAAATCCGTTGTGTTGACTGAGTATATGAAAAGCAATAGTTTTTTTTGTTTTTGTTTTTTTAAATCAGAAATTAAGTCTGGGAATGGCAGCATATCATTTTGGATTTAGTTGTGCCTCAATATCAATGGGATTTCGGAAAAACAGACAAGACGTGTTTGCTTCAGGTGGAAGGAGACTCGTAAAAAAATCAGGACAGAGCAGACCTAATCTGCTCGCGAGCAGGTTAGGTTCACTGAGTCAGTTACCACAGCTCTTTAGAACAAATTGAACCGGCTTTCCCTCATCTTAGGGTAAACTTCCTCCAAGTTTTCACGTATACCCCCTAGCTGGAATACCCCCCTGATAATTAATATCACCTACAGGCCACATCCAGCCTATCCACGTCTCTGCTATCACAATGTTGTCAATCCACCCATCCATTTTCTACACCGCTTATCCTTACCAGGGTCTCGGGTATGCTGGATCCTATCCCAGCTTACTTTGGACGAGAGGCGGGGTACACATAAACAAACAACCATTCACACCTATGGGCAATATAGAGTCTTCAATTAACCTACAATGCATTTTATTATAATGTGGGAGGAAACCGCAGTACCCAGAGAAAAACCACGCATTTGAATCCGGCTCCTCGGAACTGTGAGGCAGATGTGCTAACCAGTCGGCCAACATGCCGCCCATTATGAAGTCAATATAAAATGTAAAATATGCATGGTGCCTTTTTTTTTTTTTTTTTTTTTTTTAAAGTGCTTCTATCCCCATCGTGCTAGGTTTTAATGTGAGAGTTAGTCAGCAGACTTAAACATGTAAAAAAATTAATTGATGCATGTATTTATGTAATTTTAATATTACTGATTTTAATTTAGTTCGTTTTTATTTCCCAATTTTAGCAACCTACAACCAACCAATCTTTTCAAGTCACTGCCAATTTCAAAAAATACAATTTAGTGCTGTATTTAAAGACATTCCCTCATATTGAACACAATTAGCATGTCTTTAAAAAATAAAAATAAAAATATTAATTAGGGTTAGCATGTTAGTGTGGCCCTCGACAACTTTTTCCAGTTTCTCACGTGGCCCCTTTGGAAAATTCTTTCCCCACCCCTGTTGTAGACGTAATGTATAGTCATCCCTCGTTTATCACGGGGTTTCCAGACCATCCCTGTGATGGACAAAATTCTGAGTTGTAACCATATATTTAGTTTATAATTTATACATATTTTGAAGCTTCATAGATGTAATACCAAAATATATGCAGTGAGGTGCAGTTATTATTTTTGTCCACTTGGGGTCGCCATCCGCAGGTTCTACAGTACTGTAGTATCTGTGCCTACATGTGATTAAATGCGTGTGACTTTTGGCCTGTTGGGGGACGAGGAAGTCAGTGAATGACAGTGTAGATTTGGCTGTTTATTAACTGCATATACTACTTCTGGAATGGGCTCACTCGTCTTTATTAATGATGTAACTCATAATGGTTGCAGCAGAATTATAATTCTGTCGTTTACAAAACCATTTTGTGTGGCAATTTACAGAAATATGCATCCAAACTAATCGAGAGGAGCTTCATCATGCAATAAGACAATGACACAAAACACACTGCCAACACAACAAAGGACTTGATCAGGGGGAAACCCCCAGAAACAAGCAGGAACTGCAAGAGGCTGCAGTAAAGGCCTGGAAAGCATTTCAAATGAAGAATGCAACAGTCTGGTGAAGTCAATGGGCCGCAGGCTTGATGCAGTTATTGCTAGTAAGGGTTATGCCAACAAATATTAAATGCTATTCACTTTAAATTTATTTAATAATGTCTGTTCCAAAACTTTTGCTCACTTGAAAAGTGGGTAGATTCAAATAAAAGGCGCTCTGTCCTCAGTTGTTTAACACATCTAGATGTAAATACAATGAAATAAAAGCTGGAAATTTGTCTCATACTCATCTTTTAATCTGAAACCCAAATGTCTTCAGTATACAACAAAAATAAAGGAATTGATCTTGCCGTTCCAATACCTTTGGAAGGGACTAACTACAATTAAAAATGATAATAATCTGCAATACAGTGAAGATGAAAAAAAGTCAACTGCGATATAACAAGGGACGACTGTACATAAATTTACGTGGATAGGAGAGTTCACTCGTTTATATTGGTCTTCATGTTCTGTCAGTGATTCAGAGATGACCTGATGTTTCTGTGAAGTACGATAATTTGTATGACAAGCTCAATGTTTAACGAGAGAAACAAAAAAAAAAACCTTTCAATTTGTTTTGGAACAGCCCCATTTTACAAACACAATAGGCATTCGCTTTGTTTTCTCCCCAAAGGAAGCAAAAATAGCTTTTTATTGGACAATTGTTCCGAACGCTCCCAAGGGAATTAAATGCCTTTTGCATTTTCTAGTTCTCACATCCAAGGATCCCGTGGTGTGTATCTGCAAGGAGACAAAGTCTGAACACATTATACATAGTGTTTTCAAACTGTGCATCGACTGATGCATATTTAGTTATTACATAAGCTAAACGTGATAAAGATGATAGACTCTTGAGCTGATGTGAATAGCATTGGAAACGTGTACTGGTGCAAGATTTCACACGGCTGGAATCAAACTCACAGAAAGAGAAGCAGAGGAATGCTACAGTCACGCTCAGCAAGAAAGTCATTTGAGGACATTGTTTTTGTTTTTATGAGACCCAGAAGAAAAGCAACAATTCTTTTGTCGAGACCTTCAAGCAGTTGAAAACCAGCCAAACACCAACAAATGTACACAAACAAATGAATCGTATGGATGATTGAGATCTTCAACTGAATAAAGAACTGAGCAGCTGTAAGAGCATGTTTCCAGATGCTAATCCAGGATGCGGCTTGCGATTCCAACGCATGACATCAATTTGAACATTTTGAGATACGTTTAGTAAAGGGTGATGATTTGTTTTCGCAGACAGAAACTGGTGCCATTCCTTCTCACCAAATTATAGTCCCACAACCACATGAGCCGCTTAATTGTAAGCAAGCAAGTCATGACTGATGAAATAAATAAGTTGTCATTTGCATTACAGTGATAAGAGGTCCTATTATTGGCTAAGTTATGGTGGACATCAGACTTTTTACACACCTGGTCTTAAAGGTTTGTAATGTATCAGTCAGGGGTGGTATTAAAATGCAATTTTTCATGTAAGGAGGTCATAAGAAAAGCAATAACTTCACCTCCCAACCGTTATTTGCTTTGTGGTAAGAAAAAAACCTTACAACTGCCAATTAAAAAAAAAAAAAAGTCCATTGAGAATGACACTTACCGTAATTTCTCGTGTATAATGCAAATTTTTCACCACCAAAAAATTGTCAAAAGTCAATAGTGCGCAATACACATAGGTATAGGGGAAAATGAAAAAAACTCACATTTTATAAATTTATGCCGCCATCTAGAGGTTATGAAAAAGCTGTACCCTTTCATTCTAATATGACACCGCCACCTACAAAGTTATGAAAAAGGTGTAGCCTACACTTTCTCTCCAATATGACAGGGGTACGTATGACTCCATATGTACAGTTGTGCTCACAAGTTTACATATCCTGACAGAATTTGTGAAATATATTTCATTTTATTTATTTATTTATTTATTTTTTAAATATGACTGATGACTGAACAACAACCATCATTCATTTCTTTATGGTTATGTTTTGTTTAATGATAATGCTTTTCTGAAATGCTTGACAGTTTAATTTCAATCCCATTAAAATAAAATGTAATATGTTTCGCCTGGCCCTTCATGTTTTCTTTAAAGAATTGTACCCACCTTACAAATTCTTCCTGGGTAATCATATACATATATACATATGAACACAACTGGGTGTTTTCTCATTTACTAAATAAAAGTAGGGCTGTGAATTTCAAAATAAGAGCAAGTAAATAAAAATAAAGTATCACATGTTCAAACAAAATGCTTAACTTCAGAATAATTCTTTGAGAAAAAAAAAAACTAACAATACAGACAATACTTCATCTTTTGATCATATGGGTAGAAGCAAAATCATGCATTGTAAAAATGCATTATACATAGGTAGAAGGGTTTTCCAGAATTTTGAGGTCAACTTTGGGGGTACGTATTATATATGGGTGCACATTATACACGAGAAATTACGGTAATTGTCAGACAGCCATTGCGAGAGAGAACTACCTTACCAAAAGCTTTGCCACTACACCAGGAATGGGCAATAATTTCCAAAGGGCTCACGTGAGAAACTGGAACGTTTGTCGAGGGCCACTGCAATGATAACCTCAATTGCTATCATTGTAAAGTTCATTTCTTTACATAAAGCATTCAATTTTATTATTTTAATAAGCTGCTACCTGTATAGATATGGTATATGGTATTATAGGAAATGAATGTGTTAAACAAAAGTACGTCTTTAAAATGACATAGCTACACATTAACATTAGATAATTTAATCAATATTAAAATAAAAAACATGTCTGCAGTGTTATTCTAAAAAAATATATAAATATATTTTTAAAGTCTGCTGACATTATGAGCACAAACCACTAACTCAAAGATTAGCTGTTCTTAGTTGGGACACACAAATCATTACCAGGGCAAATTCCCCTACTCCCTCCGTTGTTCAGGTAAGAATGTTGCTCACATGAGGACCACTGTTGACATTGTCGCTATTCATGTAAAAAATAAATAGTCGCTTAAAGTGATCAGACAAGTTGCTAAACATAGCAAGGCAAGCCACATTTATTTCTACAGCACATTTTATACACAAGGTAATAGTGACAAAGTTGCTAAAATGGCAACATTGAAGACAAGTTTTTTCTATTCCTCGCTTGTACTGTCACGATGCGTGACAAAATAAAAGCACCACTTAGAGAGAGAGAAAAAAAAAAAAAAAGCACCGCATATTTGAAGTTTTATTATATTTTGTTTCCTATAGACTGAGAGGGCCAGTCAGACAGAGACTGTGGACCAGTCGTGAGAGGCCCACGGCCCGTACTTTGTCCAGGTCTGTTATAAACAAACATAATAAAATAATAATGAAAATGAAATAATAATGCATTAAGAGTCGTGTGTGCTGCAATACATGTGACAGCTCCACTTTGATCAAGACCTGCTTGATACTCAGAGGAAAGAAAAAAGCGGCCTTCAGTCCAACACTTCAAGAAAAAGAAATGGGAGAAAAGACACGTTTGTGTTTGTGCACGCGCATGTGTTCGTACGTGTTTAGGGATATAGTTAAGGCTTTGCACTAGGTAAGCAGAGCTGCATTATGTTTTCAGGAGTTCACAGATTAGCTGTAAATAACAGTGTTTGCTGCTGAAATGTGAGACTTGATTGCTGCGTAAAGTAGTTGGTTGGGCGGGGGAAGGGCTGCTTGTGATTGTCAATGCATTTATCCATGCATCCATTTTCTGAGTCGCTTCTCCTCATTAGGGTCGCGGGAGTGCTGGAGCCTATCCCAGCTATCATCGGGCAGGAGGCGGGGTACACCTTGAATTGGATGCCAGCCAATTGCAGGGTACATACAAACAAATAACCATTTGCTCTCACATTCACACCCACGGGCAATTTAGAGTCGTCAATTAATCGACCATGCATGTCTTTGGGATGTGGGAGGAAACCGGAGTGCCCGGAGAAAACCCACGCAGGCACAGGGAGAACATGCAAACTCCACACAGGCGGGGCCGGGGATTGAACCCAGGTCCTCAGAACTGTGAGGCAGACGCTCTAACCAGTCGGCTACCGTGCCGCCTGTCAATGCATTTATGCGCCACAAAAATGCTATCATTGTCTTGGGTTCTGACTGGTTTTCCAGACTCTGGGTTCTGCTTCCGCAAGTAGAAGCAAGCAGCCGGATGCAGTACTAACTGCTGCCGAGCTACCCGGAACACATACAGTATACACTCGCCCGCAGAGCTCCGCTGCACTGGTTGTCAATCAACGAAAGCCTCACTCTCCATTGGCCCAGTAGTATGAGTACAGTATATGGGGCAGGAGAGGACTGACTTACTTGCATGAAACACAGCCGCTCTTAATTGATTTTGGCAAGACAAGAAATGTGCTGTAAAAATGTTTAGTACAGTAGTTGATCCTTGGGGGAAAACACATAACAGACATGTTATTATGATACCTGGAAATTGTTTTAATTTGTGGAAAAAAAGCACATCTCCTTTGAAAGCGTCAGGTACTGCGCACAACCCTCCAGAGTTTGTTGCAGCTGAAATAGTCTCTGAGGTCCGTAAGTCGTGGAATGGTGCAAAGTACTAAATTGATAGTCAGTAGGGCAATCCAAGCTATGCCAATGCAAGAAACCATGACTATATAGTGCACATCCAGGGATTAATTTTCACCTGTACAATTTCAGTCACGACATGAATAGTTCAGTGCGCCCAGTCAGTCATAGCTCAACTGTCAGATTTTTTTCCCCCCACTTTTTGTTAACAGCTCACCCTAGGCCAGGGGTTCCCAAACTCTCTCTGCTGGGCCCACCTTTGGTTCATAAGAATTTTTTGCGTAATAATTACAATGTGTGAAATAAACTGCAATGGCCTTATTATAATGTAATTTATACAAACCAACTTTTTTTGAAAAAAATAAAAGTGAACTGCCATAAACTGCAGGTTGTAATAAGTGTAACTGTTTTAAGACCCTTAACTGTGTAATTATGTTCAGTGTAACATGTTTCTATATTTAATATTCAACATTGCTATTAACGCAATGTTTTCGTTCATTCATTCACCCCCGCAATACCAGTGTCCACTATCTGTCAATCCAATTAAGGGAAAGATAAATAGTGCAGCAGCATCAACAAACCAACTCACTCGCTTTCTCTCTCTCTTCACTACAAAAGTGTGGTAGAAAAGGGACCCTTATACACAGGGACAGTGGTTTATTACTCTGACACCAATATAATTCGAGGTTCTTACCTGTCCATCTTGGCCAACGTGCACCTGGTGGATCTGAAGGTTTCCCTGAAAGACAGAAATTAAATGCCATGAAAAAAAAAAAGTTCCAATCCCTCATAAAAGCAAAGACCTCCACCAAGGGAACAAACCCTCACAAGATCCCACATACGCACAGCCCATTCTATCCTAATCTGTTTAGATTTGAAAGGGACACGGAGGAATGAATGTTTAATGGTATTTTTTATTAATGCTAACAAGAAAACCATTTAAAAATACTATCTTGTTTACTCTAAGCTGCAGTATGTAGCTTCTGACGCCCCCTTGCTTGGAGCTGATAGGCTTAATCAACATTGTGTCATCTTCTCTACTAGCTGTGTGGGTGAAAATGACTTTTTTTTTTTTTTTTTTTTAAACAAAAAAAGTTACGCACTGCAAACTTTAAACAACATGAATTCACAGTCCACTGTCAATATCAGTTTACAGTGCAACAGCTGGTTGTATCAATTCTCAGCATACACTTGTACTCATGCCATATGAGCGGTAGCTCATAAGGATACAAATTCAGTCACGTCTGGTTACAACATGACTTCCGAAAAACAAATTCCTACTGCATTCACCATCATAAAAACTCAGAACATCCACAATGACATAAACAGGCCTGCACGAGATGTATTATATAATATGTGCCATATTTAATCATCCCAAATTTCTGCGGTTTTCTCTCGCTTATTGTATTTCATGTGTTTGTGGCAGTCTGAGAAGTCGTATGGGCAGAGAACAGTGTAATCTCTCAAGCAGCTCATTTCCTCTTTGAGCATGCTAAACCCAATGTCTTGGTGGAAAGGGTTCTGAGGGGTCTGTTCCTAATGAAAACATATTCTGTGTGAGTGGCAGTTGGGAGAAGTGGGATTCTGTTGCTAAGCTTTGAACTCTAAAAAACAAACAATCATGAAATAGAAAAGGAAGAGGAGAAAAGAAAATCAGAGTTCAGCCACAAAAGAGCAGGAAAGACTAAAGCTTTTCTGCCTTCAATAATCCTGGTCTCTCTCACTCAATCGTTCATGTCATCCTCTCAGTGCAAAACGGGTAAGGAAATGTGAAAAACACATGGTTGAAGTGTCAATGGCTGCTGCATAAATTATCAAGCTGTAATTCATGTGCTGAACATAGCATCCAGTATGCAATTACATGCGTGTATATTTACATAGACTGGCGCCTTGAAATAAATCTATCCCCAACTACCTGACAAAGTAATCTAGAGTGATGTTAATGCAAAAATTACTCTTCAACTGTCAGTGGGCTTTAAATTTTAATTTCAGATGGCAAATCTGTGCTGTGTGCATATGCAGTGATGCCTGGTGGTTGACATGAGGCATCTGGGACTGACATGGAAACAAAAGTCATAACTCCATGAGTAAGTAGGCGAGTATATAAACATGAGGGCATGCAATAGGCAACATCTGTTTTTAGTCAAATCACTAATGACTTTAATAGTCAACTATTACTGAAGTGCTTTACTCAGATGTATTCTAACAGAAGACAAATAATTATAGTAGATAAACTATAATTTGTCACATTGTCAGCCGAACCTTTAAAGCTATGACACACAAATGACACATTAGCAACAAATGAAGCAATGGTCTACCATGTAAAGGTTATCATAGGGTGTCTAATCTTATGAAGTACGGACTCGAATTATTAATTTACAAAAACAAATTATGAGAAACGGGTTCATAGTAAGCAAGTATATACTAATCGTCATCAGCTAATATCTTAAATATTGGCTAAAGATTAATCTGGTTGATGATGAAACAAACCCAACAAATGAGGTGCTTTCATTCTGTGCTGTTTTTTCTCATGAACATGCTCAATCACAATCTTTTTATCCAATGACTATATTGAAGTTAACAACATTGAGTATTTTGAAACCAAAGTGTCACTTCACAAAATCATCAGCAGTCCTCATAACGCTTGAAAATGTCTATGCTTGCAAAATTATTATTATTTTGTAGTACTTTTCGTTTTCAGTGTGGCCCTAAGACATCTTTGCTTTGTACAACCTATTTAATTCTAAAGTTCTATACTTTTTTTAACCAAATTAAAATTCTGTTTCGGCGGCACGGTGAACAACTGGTTAGAGCGTCTGCCTCACAGTTCTGAGGACCGGGGTTCAATCCCCGGCCCCGCCTGTGTGGAGTTTGCATGTTCTCCCTGTGCCTCTGTGGGTTTTCTCCGGGCACTCCGGTTTCCTCCCACATACTAAAAACATGCATGGTAGGTTAATTGAAGACTCTAAATTGCCAGTAGGCGTGAATGTGAGTTCGAATGGTTGTTTGTTTATGTGAGCCCTGCGATTGGCTGGCAACCAGAGTTCAGGCTGTACCCCGCCTCCTGCCCGATGATAGCTGGGATAGGCTCCAGCACTCCCGTGACCCTTGTGAGAATAAGCGGCTCAGAAAATGGATGGAATGATGGATAAAATTCTGTTCCAACGGTACTAAAAACATAGTACTGGTATTTAATTTTCTTCGTTCTACTCTACTTGTTCTGTACGTTTTAAGTTTGAAGTGTGAAAAACACACTCGAAAGAGAGAATGGTTCTTTCCCCTTACATCTCCACCCACAAACCCATGCAGACTTGCCTCACTGTCCTGGGTGATCTGTACCTCCTCTCCTTGAGGCACCTGGGCAATGTGCAATTGGCCCTGTGGAATCTGAGAAAGATAAATGGAGAACATTTTTCATGAAATGTCAAATATAATTAGTCCATTATATTCAAATACTATACTCTTAACGCTTGGCCCACCCATCTCCTATACTTGTTAAGGTAGGCAACATTGGGTAGCCACGAATTAATAGCGAACATAGTCCCTTACAGGTTTACCCAAACTTAACGTTCATCGTTCATTGTTAGATGGTTGTGCAGGAATTGTTTAGTTTGTTAACATTTTGTTTTATAATAATGATCATTTTGTTAGTAATTTGATGATTAGCAATGCCTACAAGACACATGCATCTTAAGTAATCTTTCATTACTGCCACAGCACTGTTTTTGCATCACTCATATTGATCAACTGATTATGCAAGCGCAACACCATCATAGTGATATGGCCAGTACAAACCCACAATGTAATGGTGCCTCACGTAAGGCCTGAACTACCAGTTTCCCTTTAGCGGACAGCAGAGGCAACTTGCATACAGTGCATATACTGGTGATTGGCGGTAGAGGATTAAATACTGACCTCTGTTAAATGGTTAATATGACTACTGGAATGTTTAACCGTGTTATATATACACTATGTTTAAGGAAAGATACTGTACATCTTTAGTTTTCAAACGCCTATCTGCGCACTCTTAGTGTCAATGTATTTATGAAAGAGAATAAAGAAAGAATGGCAGAATGAAGTGTGATATGTTGCTTTCTTGAAATTATACGTACATATTTTGTTCATTTTTCACTATGCGATTGGCAAGCAATCACAGGAAAGTGTCAAGTCCTTTAGTCGATGCATTGTTGTGGTGTCAAACATCTAAGCAAAACGTGCAACCATCATTGGGAAGCCAATGCAAATGATCAAATATCTAAATATATATTCCCCAATTCTGCAGCACCATGGAAAAGTGCAGATGGGAAAGTAAGAGTAGATGAAAGGAAGGGCAAAAAATAAATAAAATATTTCTGCATAAACACTTCCTGCCACATATCTCATCAAGGGTTTTTGGTGCATAACATGAAGTTTGCCAGAAATACCAATACAGATGCTGAATTTACATGTGTAACTTAATATAGCTCACAACATTTAGCAACAGTTGCTTTTAATCAAAAAGTGAACCTCAAAATGTCCAACAGTGCTAATCTTAAAGATCTTTCATCTGTAAACAAAATGACAATCACTGAGAGAGTAGCTTTGAATGCCAACAGTCTGAAATCAAACAACATTAGCCAAGCAGCTGTGAAAATGGTGAAGATCCAGTTAGGTGGTATGATCATACCACCTTTAACCAACAGCTGGACTTTAGCATGACTTAAGAGAACAGGTGCTAAGTACATGTACTGTTTTTTTTCCACAAATAAATATATTTGGGAGGGAAGGGATTACGTCAGAAACAATATATATATATATATATTAAACAAAACTAAGCTCTGCTGTTGGCCTTTTTTATTCCCCAAACATCTGTACATACATATTTATGCGCATACATTCTGACAATATTCCATCATCACTTGTAAAAGCACATTTTTATGTGGTTTGAACATTTCGACCTACACAAAGACAAAAACTTTAACCAGTACCACATACTTACTGTCAGCCCATCTACCATGCTGTAATGGTCTGATTATAACCTTTGACCCTAACAGCTTTAGAAGTTATCCAGCCAACCCTAAAGATGCAGCATTTCTGCTTTTTGACTCAATGTGTTGGGTAGCATAATCAGTATCATCTGTTCTTTAAAAACCTGTACTTTATGGCTTGCCGCACAATGAGCGATGCGGCCGAAACCAACTGTACTGTCATGCAGTGTGCGGGGTTTGGCAACTCGAGTGCCATTAAAAATCAAAATTGCCGGTGAACAGTATCACGTTGCCGATAACAGCCAATCAAAAATGGAAAAGAGCTTTCACCTCCATAAAAAACTTTCCAGGTTTAAACCAAAGCAAAACCCAGGCAGCCGGCTGCCTCCGCTAAGCCGTACCAATACAGTATAACAATAAATATTAGTGATGGGACTGGCAACACCAATGCGTCGGCGCATGTGCCAAGCTCATAGCAAGAAACCCCGTGCCAGTGCGCGTATTGCTTTAAAAAAAAGTAATGTGACCGATACGACCGCTGTATCACTCGTACCTGTCACTGCATGATACTGTGCCAAACTGTCTTTATAACAGCGTGCATCTGTCAACGGTCAATGCGTGTCTGTCACAGCTCTTTTGCATCTCAGCCACAGAACTTTTGAAGCATAATGATATGGAGCACAAAAGAAAAAAAAAAAAAAGGTTTCTGTCGTGTTGGACCATTTTGGTTCAGCAAATAAGGTATTCATTTTCATTTCCTTGATTCATCCTGTTCCTCTCAGTTTCCGTTTGTTCTATCAGAATAAAAATATATTTAAAAGTAACTAATTAATACGTTTAATTTTTTTGAACGTTAAATGTTGCATTTGTTCGACTGAACTGTCCTACAAATATTAAAAGCACCTCCTCCGCACAATGCCATCGAGGCATATAAAAGCCGATACTGTAATAATGGCCCATAAAGTAATAAATTCGCCCTTTTTAAAAATGTAATAGGCCCATACCGTAATAACTGGTCAGTAACGTAATAAAAGTCCTGGACCTATAACGTAATAATCTTTAGCGAATAACGTTAAAAACTTATTGAGTTATTGGCTGGTTATTAAGTTATTGGCCTGTTAAAAAAAGATACTATATATATATATATATATATATATATATATATTTGCAAGTATAATACCTGACCTCATAACGTAATAGTATATTAACTCATTCCCTGCCAATGCCGTCATTCAGAATCGAGCTAGTCCCTACCAAATTTAATTTAAATATATATAAACCTCTTTCCACAGTCTCTACAGTTTTTAGGCACAGAAACCCCTTATGAGAGTGTTCTTTAAAGCTGGAGAAATTTCTTCAAAAAAGGGACTCGCCTGAATGCCAAAACACTGAAAAACTTTAAAGCAAGAATGTGTGCCTTTTTAAAAAAAAAAAAAAAAAAAAAAAACTATTTTTGAAACTGATTCAAACACAGTACAAGTACATAAGCAACAGCACACTCACAATCACACTGTAACTCTGATTTTCACATGACACGTTCACAATATTTATTGACAGTATACGTTAAAGATATTTTAAACTTAGATTAAGATAATAGAATGTAACATACAATTACCTAAATAATATCGTATAAGTTGCCAGCAATGATATTTAAGATTCAGCAGGTGTCCCGTATTGTGCAACATAGGGACACAGCACCGACACAGTATCAATACAGTTTGCCCAATGTTCCGCAACACTTCATGGGGTATCATCTACCCATCACTAGGAAATATATAAAGTGTGTATACATATGGAGTAAATATTGTTTTACAATAAGACTTAACTGTATTTATTGTTTCATAAATAATAGTATATATCTAGGCCTGTCACAATACTTATAATTTTTATTGGACGGAGCCACCACCGGTGGACTGGTACACTCTTGCCGGTGGTGGCTCCGTCCAATAATCCACACTCCACAGCCTTGCTCCATATGCAGTACGTAGATTCACACAACAGATACACTTAAGGGAACGTTAACTGTTTGTTGTTACAGGCTAACGAGCTAGCTTGCGAGCTAACAAGCATGGCTGCGAGCCAACGAGCTAGCGAGTTGAGCTGAACAGCTCTCTCCACCGCGACGATGTTTAAAACATCAGTGCTTCGCTCCATGTTGTGTGTGTTAGTCCTCAATTAACACAAACACTGGAACGTTAACTGTTTATTAAGCATAACCATAGCACACGTTTACCCAGTAGTTAACAACAGCGAATGTCAACGTGTATTTGATTGACCGGTGAAGGGCCTTGTTATAGCTTTTGTCCGACTTGATTTTGTCGGGACAGATTCTGTTTACACTAGGTTATTTCTTGATTGAACAGGTCTGGAGGTACTCAGGCTTGGCTGTGATCAGTGAAACTTAACCAAAAATTGTGATTAGCCACAATTAATTCATGATTTAACAAAGGTGGGTTATTACTTTTTCCACACAGGGCCAGGTAACTTTGAATAGTTTTTTTTCCCCTTAATAAATGAAATCACCATTTAAAAACAGCCTTTTAAGTTCACTTGGGATATGTTTGTCTGATATTTACATTTGTTTGATGATCTTAAAGTGGGGAAACTATGCAAAGTGGGGAAAGTATGCAAAAACAAAATAATTTGAAAAAGGGGCCAATACTTTTTCGCGGCACTCTAGTTAAAAACAAGATCTCCGTCACATAAAGAGCTGCGTCCGGAGCCACCATATTTACGCCGTGTGTAAACGATGACGTCACCCTGCATTTACGTCAAGACGAAGCATTCCTGTGAAACCAAATGAAATTCCATTCGGATTCTGCCTGTTTATTCTGATTGAAGTGTTGCTACGGAGCATTTTCATTCAGTTTGGACTGCTAAAGCGATTGTAATTGGAATAGAAGGCTCCATATAAACTAGGCTAGTCTTGCAGCTCTTTATTTCAGACCCACGGGGATCCATATCACAGAGTAAATAAAAACAATTTAATAGAGAAACAAGAAAGGAAATAATAACAACTAATAACAATAAAAAAATAATAATAATAATAATGAATGTGAGTGCGAATGGTTGTTTGTTTATATGTGCCCTGCGATTGGCTGCCAACAAGTTCAGGGTGTACCCTGCCTCTCGCCCAAAGATAGCGGGGATAGGTTCCAGCACGCCTGCGACCATAGTGAGGATAAGCGGTCCAGAAAATGAATGCATGAATGAATAATAATAATAACCATCATCATAATAATCATGAAAACAATAATCACATTAATAATAATCATAACAATACGGATTTAAAAGCAAAATAAAATAAAAATACTAAAAAATAATAAGGGCGGGCCTTATTTTTCATTATTTCTGAGGCATAAAAAAAAAAAACATTATTGTTTATCGTGATAGTTTTGATGAAGATATATCGTCTTAAATTTTTTTTTTAGCAAAGCAAAGCATTGTTGTCTCTGTGGCCGAAATGTACGTGCGCAGTCTGTGAATGAGGCAATCAATCATTGCCAACAATTATACAGAATCAATATATATCCACACTCTCTCGTTTTTTGTTGCCCGTTTCCAACTCTTTGTGGCAATCCGCTTCTTGCTTGTCAATCGCACCATGATTTTGTGGTTTATTGAAACTAATACAGTACCCGTTACACGGTCGCAGTTTTTATGTTACAGCACAGTGGTGCTTGTTCACTTGGTGTGCGGTGAAGAGTCGCTAACGGTAATTTTCCAGCGATGGTCCAATTCATTCGCATTTGGCCACGTCGCTCGGAGTGAGGCAGGACTTTGACCATGATAAGACTAACACATACACAAGACTATATGAACCACATTAAACACTCCCTTGGAGATGACCAATTCAGAGCATTATCAAGGGATGACAAACTACTGATACTCACCACTTGAACTTGTCCATCCTCTCCAATGTGATGGAACTGGACCTGCTGATTGGCCAGTGTGTAGTGCAGGGTCTGTTGGGTGGCTGCTTCTATGTGGGTGGCCTCGTCTGCGAGACCTCCGTCTGTTCCAAAGCAGAAACACTAATGTTACACAGGCGCTTTTGTGCTCGTGGTCTGGGTCAGGAATTAAGTATGACTGATTCAAGCACACATTAAAGACAGCACATAGTAACATGCCCCATTACTGTACTGTATCTGGCCATACTGGATGTATCCTGTGGCAATTAAAGTAAATGAAAAAGGTTAATTTTCTTAGCCTGATCATCGAGCACTACATCCAAAAACGAAGTAGCAAAAATAAGCGATGACTTTTTATTCCATTGTTGTTTTGCATATCATACAATTGAAAATACAAACCTATCAAACTTTTGTAAAAATATGTGGACAAGGTTTATATTGTACTGTATGTGAATACCAGACATTTACATACACAACACTTCACCAGTAGACGAACACCCCTGAATGGGTCTGTCACATGGCCCACTACAGCACCACATGCCCCAATGTCACGAAATAGCAGCAAAAGGAGGTTAGAGGGTCTGCACCATAAGCCATAAAATAAACAAAAATCACACCATTGGAATGTTAAAAAAAAATCTAAAATAAGAAAAATAAAAGTATCAAGAAATACTGTTTCTAAGATCATTTCTCATTAAACTATTATCGCTGTCAGAACCAAGAATGAATAACAAGCTATTTGGAAAAGCTCTGGTGACCAGTCCAAGGTCTTCTCGCACTAACGGTGGTCACACTTGGCCATTTGACACGTCAGGCTTCGTGTCAAGATTGTCGCACAAGCTTCAATCGTTATGTTAATTTATTTTGTGCATTTTGGCATGTAAGCACTATCGCGTTTATTATAGGACAACCAGTGTGTGTGTGTGTGTGTGTGTGTGTGTGTGCCTGTGTCTTTTTAGTAGTACAGTCGCGCTCACCATCATTGGCACCCATGAAATGCTAAATGTGGAATATCTCCTGAAGAAGATGAATCAAGTAAAACAAAATTTTTCTAGAACTCGTGTTTGATACAAAAGATCAAATGATAACATTTTATTTAGGGCTTTTTTATTTTATGGACAGATGAAACAAAAATAGAGAATAGTAGTAGGACTCAAACAAAGCACACATTCAAAAGCACACAGGGATGGTTGAAAAGGAAAAACAAATTGACTGTTTTATAATGGCCAGCAATGAGTCCTAATCTCAATCCAATTGAAAATCTTTGGGGGAAGATGAAATCTGCCATTAGGGAAAATAACCGTATAAATGTAAATGAAGAGCAGGAGAAAATACCACCTGAGAAGAGCAAAAAGCTTATAGATGGATACAAGAAATGTTTGGTGGCTGTCATCACTGCCAAAGGGTACGTAACCAAATATTAAGGAGAGTGACAATTTTGCTGCACATGCTGTTTTCTGTTTTGTTTTGCTTTCAAATTACATTATCGATGATGAAAAAAAATAAATAATAATTTGTTAAATTACTTTGGACCTCCAATTAAAAGATCCTGATGATACAAGTTTGGTACATTTCAAGACATTCTAAAGGCTATGCAAAAAATGAAGGCTTGCCAATAATGGTGAGCATGACTATGTATCTTATGAAAGGTAGTTATTAATAATTGGCAAGGAACACCCACATTACAATAATGGTGATTGTATGACGTGTCAAAGTGCTTGACCAGTTGTGCAATACCATGGGCCACCTTTCAAGCATGCCAAATGAGGGCAAGTTTAACTAACTTGGGCACGCATCAGCACACTTGTACAAACCAAATGTTTGAGACTTTAGATGTCAAGTGGGCCGAAGCACTAAGTCAACTGGGTTCAATTCAATTAACTCTATTTCTCCCCAAGGGGCAATTTAAGAGGGCATGACAGCATCTTAAAGGACGTAAAAAAACGCACAATAGCACTTTCAAATTAAATATGAAAAACATAGCAGCACACACATGACAGCACATTACAATAATTTCAAAATTTTAAATTTTAAATTGTATAAGAGGCTGTACTAAGTAGCTGGAGAGCCCTGGCGACAAATTTTTTCTTCCTCCTCTGCGTCCTGAAGCCTGGACAATGGAGTCTACGTCCGAAGGGAAGCCACTCAAACTCAGGACACAAAATGTGAGAAGAGTGCTCTAAAATCCTGCCTGCTGTTTTGGTTGTCTGTTTTTGTTTTTTGTTTTTGTTTTTAGTAATTGGTATAGAAAATGAATGAATGAATGAATGAAAAATAATGTGGGAGGGGAGTCTAGAAGGACTGATGACAAAAAATCTGCAGGTCAGGTTGTTCATTTCTCTGGGGAGGGTCTGTTCTGTATTGTTTTGATGTCAAAAGTAAGACGGTGTTCCAGCTTTCAGTATTACACCAATACACTCATTTATGCAAATAATCTGATCTACTTTGATTTGCCAGAGAAGTAAACATTACTAAATGAAGTGTAGAAACTGTATCATTTTGAGCCCTATTTGCTGCTTAACACACACTGGCCACAACACTATAAAGTAGTAAAAGGGCCACTCCCAGTATGCTCAAGATCATGGAATAACATACGAAAGTGTTTAGCAGATATACTCAATATTACATTACAAAATTCAATATACAGTAGTGCTTTTTAGTTAAGATAATTTGAAATGTGTGACACTTGCCTAATGTTCTTCGAAAATTATTAAATAAAATAAAAAACTGACAGATCTCATTCTCGCAATTTGATAAACTTACGACATCATGCATGTCTTTTGTAGTCTTGATGTTCAAATAAATTACTATTTGGTAAAGCACAGTGCCGTGAAAAAGTATAGGTCCCCTTCTCAAATTCTTATATTTTTTCATCATTTCCCCACTTTAAGATCATCAAACAAATGTAAATATCAGACAAATATAACCTACATGAAGTTAAAATGCAGTTTTTAAATGGTGATTTAATTTCCATCCATCCATTTTCTATCGCTTATCCGAGGTCGGGTCACGGGGGCAGTAGCTTTAGTCAGTCACAATCCACTTTTGTTTATAAAGGCTTAATAATAACCTAAACGAGCAGCTAGTAGCGCACAGAAATCCACTAAGGTTGTTCTTCTAAAACCATCCATCCATTTTCTACCGCTTATCCGAGGTCGGGTCGCGGGTCAGTAGCTTTAGCAGGGACGCCCAGACTTTCCTCTCCCCAGCCACTTCATCCAGCTCTTCCAGGGGGATCCCGAGGCGTTTCCAGGCCAGCCGAAGGATGTAGTCTCTCCAGCGTGTCCTGGGTCGTCCCCGGGGTCTCCTCCCGGTGGGACATGTCCGGAACACCTCACCGGGGAGGCGTCCGAGAGGCATCCGAATCAGATGCCCCAGCCACCTCATGTGGCTCCTCTCGATGTGGAGGAGCAGCGGTTCTACTCTGAGATCCTCCCGAATGGCCGAGCTTCTCACCCTATCTCTAAGGGAGAGCCCGGACACCCTGCGGAGGAAACTCATTTCGGCCGCTTGTATCCGGGATCTTATTCTTTCGGTCACGACCCACAGCTCGTGACCATAGGTGAGGGTAGGAACGTAGCTCGACCAGTAAATCGAGAGCTTCGCCTTTCGGCTTAGCTCCTTCTTCACCACAACGGATCGATACAAAGTCCGCATCACTGCAGACGCTGCACCGATCCGCCTGTTGATCTCCCGTTCCATTCTTCCCTCACTCGTGAACAAGACCCCAAGATACTTGAACTCCTCCACTTGGGGCAGGATCTCATCCCCGACCTGGAGAGGACACGCCACCCTTTTCCGACTGAGGACCTTGGTCTCAGATTTGGAGGTGCTGATTCTCATCCCAGCCGCTTCACACTCAGCTGCGAACTGCTCCAGTGAGAGTTGGAGGTCACGGCTTGATGAAGCCAACATAACCACATCATCTGCAAAGAGTAGCGATGTAATACTGAGGCCACCAAACCGGACCCCCTCTACGCCTCGGCTGCGCCTAGAAAGTATGTCCATAAAAGTTATGAACAGAATCGGTGACAAAGGCGGCCTTGGCGGAGTCCAACCCTCACCGGAAAAAAGTCTGACTTACTGCCGGATATGCGGACCAAAGTCTGACTCCGGTCGTACAGGGACCGAACAGCCCGTATGAGGGGGTTTGGTGCACCGTACTCCCGAAGCACCCCTCCCATGACCCCCCCGAGGGACACGGTCGAACGCCTTCTCCAAGTCCACAAAACACATGTAGACCCTCGAGGACCCTGCCAAGGGTGTAGAGCTGGTCCACTGTTCCACGGCCAGGACGAAAACCACACTGCTCCTCCTGAATCTGAGATTCAACTTCCCGACGGACTCTCCTCTCCACCTGAATAGACCTTACCAGGGAGGCTGAGGAGTGTGATCCCCCTGTAGTTGGAACACACCCTCTTAAAAATGGGGCCACCACCCCAGTCTGCCAATCCAGAGGCACTGTCCGCAATGTCCAAGCGGTGTTGCAGAGGTTGTGATTTCATTTATTAAGGTGAAAAAAGTTACCAGGCCCTGTGTGAAAAGGTAATTACCCCCTCCAGCCTGATTACCTCCAGACTTGTTCAATCAAGAAATCACTTGAACAGAATCTGTCCTGACAAAATCAAGTCGGACGAAAGATTTTAAAAAGCTGCAACAAAATGACACAATACAAGGAAATTCCAGAACAGTTGAGAAATAAAGTAACTGACATCTATCAGTCTGGAAAGCGTTCCAAAAGCCATTTCTAAAGCTTTGTGATTCCAGCGAACCACAGGGAGAGCCATTATCCTCACATGGAGAAAACATTGAACAGTGGTGAAACTTCCCAGGAGTGTCCGGCCTACAAAGATTACCTCAAGGGAACAGCAATGACTTGTCCAAGAGGCCAAAAAGGAACTCGGGACAACTTCAAAAGAACTGCAGGCCTCCCTTGCCTCAGTTAAGGTCAGTGTTCATGGCACAACAATAAGGAAGAGACTGGGGGAAAATGGCATCCATAGCAGAGTTCCAAGGTGAAAACCACTGCTGACCAAAAAGAACATAAAGGCTCGTCTTACTTTTACAAAAAAAAAAAAAGTGTGTGTCTCTTTACATCTGGTGTAAATGTAGCACAGGATTTCAGAAAAAGAACATCATACCAACAGTCAAACATGGTGGTGGTAGTGTGATGGTGTTGGGCTGCTATACTCTTTAAGGACCTGGACAGTTTGCTGTGATTAATGGAAACACAAATTCTGCTCTTTAACAGAACAGGCTGTTTATTTGAGTTCGGGCACTTTTGATTTTCGTTTTTCTCAAAAATAAAATGACACAAAAACTATATTAGATACCTTACCTTAATTGTCATCTTTCTTTGACTCAGAATCTGTTCATGTCCATATATATTGATTTCAGATATTTTTTTTTTATTTGGCCTTTTTGTCAGATAACCTCGAGAAATGTCATTACTGCCACAATGGTATATTGATTAAAAATTGATTCATCTTGTGATGGTAATGACGTGATGGTAATGACATGTCATAGCTAACTGTGCTACGCTGGTAGCGTTATCTTAAATTTTTCTTTTAGCTAGGTAGTCCTGTACAACATTTTATATGATTATCAAGTTTTTACAGGAAAATCTTTAAACATATTAACACTACAAGTCCTTTGGTAATGACATGCAATAAAAAATATGTGACTTAAGGGTACAAATGAGGAAAAAACTTACTCTTCCATTTATCAAAATGTGTGACTTCTCTCTTGCCCTAGCATGTGCTTTAGTGACAAGACAAAATGACACAGGGAATTAAAGAATCAGATTTTGAATAAACTTGATTGATCTGAAAATGGTTGATGTGGCGGTAATGACACCAACTTTAAGGGACAGACATATTTTAGTAAAAACAAAAGACAGAATTTGAAATGTTTTGTATATATAATGAGAAATCATTAATTCTATTATATTTTAAGGAATTTATGGTAAAAGTGACATCATTTTAGCATTTGCTGGTTATTGAAAAAATATATTTAAATATATTTTTTTCTTCAAATTTTTCTTCAAGGACACAAAAAGGCCCGTAATCAAATAAACACCCATAAAGGCTCGTCTTACTTTTGCAAAAAATAAAAATAAATAAATAAATCAAATCAAATATTTTTTTTTAAAAAAGGTGTGCGTCTCGTTACATCTGGTGTAAATGTAGCACAGCATTTCAGAAAAAGAACATCATACCAACAGTTAAACATGGTGGTGGTAGTGTGATGTTCTTGGGCTGCTTTCTCCCTCAGGACCTGGACAACGTTCCGTGATTAATGGAACCATGAATTCTGCTCTTTAACAGAAAATCCTGAAGGAGAATGTTCGGCCATTAGTTTGTGACTTGAAGCTGAAGTTTGCTTGGGTTCTGCAGCAGGACATCGATCCAAAATACACAATAAAGTCAACTTTTCAATGGCTTTCAAAGACAAAATGATGGTTTCAGAGTGGCCTCGTCAAAGTACAGACTTGAATCCAATTGAAATGCAGTGGCATGACCTTAAAAAGGGTGTTCATGCTTGAAAACCCTCAATTTTTGCTGAATTAAAATAATTCTGCAAGAAGAGTGGGCCAAAGAAATCTCCACAGAGATGTGAAAGACTCATTGCCAGTTATAGAAAACCCTTAATTTCAGTTGTTGCTGCTGAGGATAGCCCAACCAGTTCTTAGGTTTAGGGGGGCATTACTTTTTCACACAGGGCCAGGTCACTTTGAATAGTTTTTTTTCCCCCCCTTAATAAATAAAATCATTTAAAAAAAAATTTTAAGTTCACTTATATTATAGATTATATTTGTCTGATATTCACATTTCTTGTATGATCTTAAATATTAATGTGGGGAAACTATGCAAAAATATAAGAATTTGAGAAGGGGCCCAATAGTTTTTCACGGCACTGTAGGCTACAAGTACAATTTCACACCATATTTGTCTGTCTTTACTGGGTGACCAGAAGGTGGTAAGTTCATGAGCCTCTACAGACCCAACTAGTCTCATGAATAATGAAACAGGTTCTGGGTGAGGTGTTAGTTTCCATCCAGAGAACAGTCAATCCACCTTTGAGCAAAGCAGTTTAGCGACTCCTCACCTCATGCAATAATTGTGAAAATAATAATTTCAAAACTGCTGATGTAGACTTAAGAAAAATGAAATAAAAACAGTTATTTTCCTCAGCAATTATGCATATAGAGAATGTATGACAATGTATGGGCTTCATGGTACAATAACACACCAAAAGTCAATGTTCTGTCAGTTAATTTTGGTCCAAGGTGTTATGTAACAATGTCATGTGTTTGTCAACAACTCCCTCTTTTAATGCAGGACAGAACCAGTCTTTTTCATGTTATCTCTATATATTACCTGAGCCTGAGCCACGAGGTGTGCGTTTGGAGAAGCTCTTGACAGCCAAACTCTGACCACGCTGCTTGCGTCTCCAGGCAGTGCGACACTTTGAGTCAATGCTCTGCTTGATGCGATACCAGTCAGACTCTGAGATGCCAAATTTGTGGAACAAGTGGCCTACAGAGAAGCAGAGAGGTCTTGGCATTGCATAGAACACACAATTGAATATTGCCTATGAATGCATAAAAGCACTTTATGGCAGTGATTTGAAATACTATTTAAAATAATGCTTCACACAGATATTCACGAATAATAAGATCGCGAATGCAAACTTTGTTACAGCCTCACAAAAAAAGGGTATTAGAATTGACACATTCTTAAAGCTTCCCAAAAGTGTTGAATGATCCGAAGGAGTAATTTAATTAAAACAGAAGGCTTTAATGATTTATGTATTTATTTATTTTTTTTTACTCCTTCACCTTCAAGTGTTACCGCAGTCCTATCACACATCACTCCCTCTGGAAAACAAGTTTATATGAGATTGAAGCTATTGGTGGCTGCCCTAACGAACTGTTCATAGGACTCACATCTCAATTCTTCGGTTTCAAAAATGAGAGGGGGGGGGGGGGGGGGGGGGGGGTAAGCCCTTTCACAGCGGTTAGGACAAGTTCAGACAGGAGGGGCAGGTGCTCTTTCATTCCCTTTCCTTTTTTTAGGAACACCGAGTGAGTCACTCAACTGGCTATGCTCCAGTTCCAGCATACCGTTTTCCCCTCCTACTAATCTGATATACAGTACACTCTATACGCATGTGCAAAACACAGTATGTAGCTACAGGATTCACACAGAAACCAAAGGGATCACTGAATTAAACGTGACTCTTTTCAGATCATTCTTCCAGACATGTGCTTGTCATTTAGAGTCTGGTATGTTATAAAATGTGTTGCACATTAACGCTTGTGTGCAATGATGAATGCATGTTGTTATAACCCACCATGGGAATAGAGACTCTACCCTATTTTTGTGTTCAATTCAATGCTGCTTTGTAATGGCAGCAGGGCAAAATATGGGAAGTTCTCATAGAGTTCATTAACTGATTCAAGGGAGTAAGGATATAATCCCTGGCTGAGTGAAGGTTTATGTGCATTACCTTGATGTATAATAAGCTCTACACGAATCATGCAATGGTGGTGTGGAAAAAACTGCACTGACTCATGGGTCACTGTGAATTCATTGAATAGTAGCACCAGGACGTCTTCCAAAAATTAACGAAATCAAGCAAGTGGCAGGACTTACAGCGAATGCCATAAATCATGAGCGGATCCAGTTGCTTCTTGCCATGTTTGCCCTGTCCAGAGAGGTTGGACATGGCCTGGACTTCCCGATGGAAAAGGTAGTCCAACAGCGTGAGAGCCATTTTTTCTGCTGTGCGGCAGTTTGATGAGATATGGAGCATGTCGGCTGGCGAGACTGGACAACGAACACGCATCTCTGGGTTACTCTCATCACCTAACCATGTGCCCCCAGGGTAGTCTTCTGAAAAATACAAAGAAAAATTCATTCAAACCACAGACAGATTTAGGAACCCTGAAAAAATAAAATCATTAATTGTGGAAAAAAATATTCAGTCCACTGTATTTATGGCAAAAGGCTATACTGATAACACACGGATAAGAGCATGAAGCAAATCTTATGTAATACAACAGTACCCTCGTATGGCAAACAGGAGAAGTGACATTTCAGGGCAAGAGTATTGAAAAGTAGAACTATAAAGCCCACAATAAAAACAAACACATTAGTATGACAGACTGAAAGCCAATCAATGGTGTTCATTTTACACAAGCAAAAATGTCCTTGCAATGTTAAGGAAAACATTAAAACAGTGTTCCTCAAAGTGAGACAGGAATGAATATGCATATTTCCTCCTCTAGTGTTAATAACTTAGAGCAATCTGGATGAGTTTCAGTGTGTACAGAGAAAGGACCCAATCTGAAAACGAACTCTCTTAGATGGCGCTGCATCAAGAGTAATAATTCATCTCTAGCTGATATAACCACATGAGCTCAGGATTACTTTGGCAAAATGTTGACTATAACTAGACTAAGTAGTTACAGCCACAAATGCCAGGTAAAACACGGCGGAGTCCAGACATCCTGTCGACTACTTCCCAGCCTCTGAGACATCTGGTCACCTCACAGTGGAAACCTGTTTTGTCGTTAAACAAATCTATAATTCAGGTCTTTTTTTGGAAGAAAT
Organism: Phyllopteryx taeniolatus; assembly: GCF_024500385.1. Lineage (NCBI taxonomy): Eukaryota > Metazoa > Chordata > Actinopteri > Syngnathiformes > Syngnathidae > Phyllopteryx > Phyllopteryx taeniolatus. The sequence continues at coordinate 13,042,716 of NC_084506.1, forward strand.
TGAAGCAATGTGGTCCAAAATAAAAATGAAAAAGACCATCCTGGCTGTTACCAACAACCCTAAAGGCCAAGGTCTGTCATGGGATGGAATTGCCTTTGGTCAGTGCCTTTGGCAAAGGTATCTTATGCTGCAATAAAATAGAATAATACACAGTTCATTTAGATTTTTCTTCAATAATTCCTTAGACCTTTTTCTGGTTTGATAATATGGTGCTCTTAAAATGAGTTGACACAAATGGCACTGCAAGTACAACCTGCATTGAAATGTAGCTCTACAGTATTTAGCCAACCATGTCTACGTATAACCTGAGAGCAAAAACAGAACATAATACAAGAATAGCTGCTCTATTGTTGATTTGTGATGACTGAAACCACTATTTTTTTTATATCAGAGAATCAAACCAAGTTTATCAATGACTAAATGGAAATCATACTGCACTGTATACTGTATATAGGTATCTGCATTTTTGTGGCCATGGTGAAGCTGTGACATCTTACCCTCTGAGTTGAGAGTGATGAGTGTAACATTTTGTCCATTTTGTGCATTGTTGGGATGACCACCATTGGAAACGGAGTCACTAGCCTCAGAGCCACTCTCCACTTCCTCCTGACTCTCCTCGGGACCTGGCACCTTCACCAGGATTGTGTTTTGGCGCCTTTTAGCCACGGTGCTAAAAAGAGACATTTTTTAGTAATGCAGATCGGACACATTATAAATATACCAACAAAGCTCATTTTAAATATACAGCCATCCGTCTTCTATACCATTTATCCTTATTAGGGTCGCAGGTGTTCTGGAGCCTATCCCAGCTAACTTTGGGTGAGATGAAGAGTACACCCTGGACTGGACGCCAGGCAATAGCAGGGCACATATAGACAAACCATTCACACTCACATTCACACCTAAGGACAATTTAGTCTTCCATGAACCCAACCTGCATGTTTTGGAGTACCCAGGGAAAACCCACACAAGCACAACATTATTGACAAATATCTTCTTTTCCTTTCGGTATGTCCCGTTAGGGGTCGCTACAGCGTGCCACCCTTTTTCATGTAACCCTATCTCCTGCATCCTCTTCTCTAACACCAACTGTACTCATGACATCCATCAACCTTCTCTTTGGTTTTCCTCTAGCTCTCTTGCCTGGCAGCTCCATCCTCATCATCCTTCTACCAATATACTCACTATCTCTCCTCTGGACGTGTCCAAACCATCGAAGTCTGCTCTCTCTAACTTTGCCTCCAAAACATCCAACCTTGGCCATCCCTCGGATGAGCTCATTTCTAATTTCATCCAACCTGGTCACTCCGAGAGCAAACCTCAACATCTTCATTTCCACCACCTCCAGCTCTGCTTCCTGTTCTCTCTGCAGTGCTTTGCACTTCATTGTAGCAGAGACTTTTCTGTCACATAACACACCTGACACCTTCCTCCACTCATTCCAATCTGCTTATACCCGTTTCTTCACTTCCTTACCACACTCACCATTGCTCTGGACTGTTGACTCCAAGTATTTGAAGTCCTTGCTATCTCTTCTCCCTGTAGTCTCACTCTTCCCCCTCCACCCCTCTCATTCATGCACATATATTCTGTCTTACTTCAGCTAATCTTCATTCCTCTCCTTTTCAGTGCATGCATCCATCTTTCTAACTGTTCCTCCACCTGCTCCCTGCTTTCACTGCAGATCACAATGTCATCTGCGAACATCATGGTCCACGGGGATTCCAGTCTAACCTCATCTGTCAGCCTATCCATCACCACTACAAACAGGAAAGGGCTCAGGGCTGATCCCTGATGCAGTCCCACCTCCACCTTAAACTCCTCTGTCACACCTACAGCACACCTCACTTTTCTGCTGCCCTCATACATGTCCTGTATTATTCTAACATACTTCTCTGCCACTCCAGACTTCTGCATGCAGTACCACAGTTCCTCTCTGGGTACTCTGTCAAAAGCTTTCTCTAACTCCACAAAGACACAATGTAGCTCCTTCTGACCTTCTCTGTACTTTTCCATTAGTGACAAATACGAGGATTCAAATTCCTTTGACACACTTCTTGGGAAGGATTAACCTATTTCTGAACACAAGGAAAAACAGGTGCAGACTGAGTTAAAGTCCATTTGATAAAAAAAAAAAAAAAGGTAAGTTGGACATTACTGATCCCAACTACGAAAATTACAAGACTCGAAGTCTTGATTGTGGACTTCACTGTAACTGAAACAAAACATCATACATCTCGGAAATTGACAACATTTACTGACAGGACGGTGGGGACTGATTAAAGCGTCTGCCTCACAGTTCTGAGGACCGGGGTTCGATCCCAGGCCCCGCCTGTGTGGAGTTTGCATGTTCTCCCCGTGCCTGCGTGGGTTTTCTCCAGGCACTCCGGTTTCCTCCCACATCCCAAAAACATGCATGGTAGGTTAATTAACGACTCAAAATTGCCCGTAGGTGTGAATGTGAGTGCGAATGGTTGTTTGTTTGTATGTGCCCTACAATTGGCTGGCAACCAGTTCAGGGTGTACCCCGCCTCCTGCCCGATGATAGCTGGGATAGGCTCCAGCATGCCCGCGACCCTAGTGAGGAGAAGCGGCTCAGAAAATGGATGGATGGATGGATATATCACCATAATGAAAATTGTCATGTTGTCAGAACTGTCGACTGTCTCTTCATAAACTAAATATATTCTACCATAGTCACAATCGGCATCAATGTTTTCAATTGGGATTGAAATTGTATGCTCCAAGTGCAATATTACGTACAACTTCTTAGCGGTTTCCAATGCAGCATAAGACTACAAGCAACTCACTTGCTGAGCAGGTTTTCCAGGGAGGGATCTTCCTGCTTCATGGATTCACTGCTCACAATCACATTTGTTTGTGGAACAACACTAGGTGGAATGTGGAGAAACCAGCGTTAAGTTGATACATTGGAAATCTCCATCTAATATGAATGAGACCCAACTCAAAAGATGTGCTTTCCGCAAACCCATGACGCTTACCATCGCACTTTGTTCCAAGTCTGAGTCGCCCCCTGGGGTGACCCAGCAACCATAGGAACCTGGATAGAATTCTTGGCACAAGGTACCATGCTATCCAGCTTTTGTGCTAGAGCCTTACACGTGGCGTCCAGAGCCTGCAGCTTGGATTCAATTCCTTCCAATCGCTGGCTGACTGACGCAGTGAATGAGACCATCAGGTTCTGGGAAGGTCGTTCCAATATAAATGTGTTAGCACTTCCCAAACGTAAAAACAATAAACGATGTAAAACTAGGTGAGCTTTGAACTTTGTCCATCGTAGAAAAGCTTAAATACCTTAATATAACCTATGTCCTGGTTGTTGCTGCTGTTCTCTTGGCTGTTGCTAAATTTTCTCTTTTTCTTCTGAGGACTCGCCTCATTTTGTCCTTGATTGTCCAGCATGTTTGCTGCGATACAAAAAGAGACATTTTAACTTAACTAAGAAACAGAGGTCAAAAAGAAGTTGACTTATTTTTGAGGGACGTGCCGATCCAATCACGTGATTTTCAGCTGCTTGAAAAAAAAAAAAAAAAAAGATCGATTTTATTTATTTTCTGAACACATTTTACATGCCACAAAGTGACAAAATAATCCAGTAATGCTATTGGCCCTTTGCACCATGCTCGTTAAGAACATGGAGACACAACTCTGACCGCCCACCCTCAGCGCATACTGAAAGAAACTGTATTTGCAACTGTATTTAGAAACTGGCATCTGCAATGCCGAATATAAAGCCGCCTCGCTGAACGACGTCGTCGAGTTGAGAGAACATCAGACAGGTGAGCAATTGTGGCACATTCTAATGACTTGACTTCAAATAGAAATTTAACAAGTGTGAATTCTTTTGTAAAAAGCAAGCTTGTGGTCAAAAATCAATAGTGTCTTTTGTAGATAAGCGGAGTCGTGACGTACACCATCAGTTCTGTAGCTTCATGGATGGTTATTATAGCCTTAAGACATATGCGAAACTAATAAATAACGATGTAAATGTATTGTTTACCATGCGCTCAGAGCAATCCCCCATACTATGTTCAAGCTTACATGCCATTCCACCGAATCAGTGCTATTTGCATATTTGTATATATATATATATATATATACACATATATATATATATATATATACATATATATATATATATAAATATATACATATACATATATATATACATATACATATATATATATATATATACATATATATATATATATATATATATATACACACACACATGTATATAATATATACATATATACATACATACACATATATATAATATATACATATATACGTATACATATATATATATATATATATATACGTATATTTATGTATATATACGTATATACGTGTATATATATATATATATATATATATATATGTGTATATATATATATATGTGTATATATATATATATACGTATATATGTGTATATATATATATATATATATATATATATACGTATATACACACACGTGTATATATACACACACGTGTATATATACACACACGTGTATATATACACACACACGTGTATATATACACACACCTGTATATATACACACACCTGTATATATACACACACCTGTATATATACACACACGTGTATATATACACAAACCTGTATATATACACACACACGTATATATACACACACACGTATATATACACAGACACACATGTATATACACGTATATATACGTATATATACACATATACACACGTGTATATATATATATATATATATATATACACATATACACGTGTGTATATATATATATATACACACATATACACGTGTGTATATATATATATATATATATATATATATATATATATATACACACATATACACGTATATATATATATATACACATACACACGTATATATATATCTACACATATGCATGTATATATATATATATATATATATATATATATATATACACACACGTATATGAACATACGTATATACACAAGTATATACACATACGTATATACACAAGTATATACACATAAGTATATACACACATATATACACACACGTATATATACACGTATATATACACACGTATATACACACACGTATATACACATTCGTATATACACATACATATATACACACGTATATACACATGCGTATATACACATACGTATATACACGCGGATATACATACACACACGTATATACACACGTATATACACACACACACGTATATATACACACGTATATATATATACACACGCATATATATATACACACACGTTTATACATATACACACGTATGTATACACACATATACACACACGTATATACACACGTATATACACACGCACACACGTATATACACACGCGTATACACACACGTATATACACACACACACGTATGTATACACACATATACACACACGTATATATACACTCGTATATACACACACGTATATATACACATCGTATATATACACACACGTATATATACACACGTATATATATACACGTATATATATACACACGTATATATACATACGTATATACACACGTATATATACATACGTATATACACACGTATATATACATACGTATATACACACGTATATACACACACGTATATACACACGTATATACACACACGTATATATACACACGAATATACACACACGTATATATACATACGTATATACACACACGTATACATACACGTATATACACACACGTATACATACACGTATATACACACGTATACACACACGTATACACACACGTATATACACACACATATATGTACACACACGTATAGACACACGCGTATATACACACGCGTATATACACACACGTATATACACACGCGTATATACACACACGTATATACACACGCGTATATAAACACGCGTATATACACACGCGTATATACACACGCGTATATATACACACGCGTATATCTTCTTCTTCTTCTTTTCCTTTCGGCTTGTCCCGTTAGGGGTCGCCACAGCGCGTCATCCTTTTCCATGAGAGCCTATCTCCTGCATCCTCCTCTCGAACACCAACTGCCATCATGTCTTCCCTCACGACATCCATCAACCTTCTTTTTGGTCTTCCTCTAGCTCTCTTGCCTGGCAGCTCCATCCTCATCATCCTTCTACCAATATACTCACTCTCTCTCCTCTGGACGTGTCCAAACCATTGAAGTCTGCTCTCTCTAACTTTGTCTCCAAAACATCGAACCTTGGCTGTCCCTCTGATGAGCTCATTTCTAATTTTATCCAACCTGGTCACTCCGAGAGCGAACCTCAACATCTTCATTTCCGCCACCTCCAGCTCTGCTTCCTGTTTTCTCTTCAGTGCCACTGTCTCTAATCCATACATCATGGCTGGCCTCACCACTGTTTTATAAACTTTGCCCTTCATCCTAGCAGAGACTCTTCTGTCACATAACACACCTGACACCTTCCTCCACCCGTTCCAACCTGCTTGGACCCGTTTCTTCACTTCCTGACCACACTCACCATTGCTCTGGACGGTTGACCCCAAGTATTTAAAGTCCTCTACCTTTGCCATCTCTTCTCCCTGTAGCCTCATTCTTCCCCCACCACCCCTCTCATTCATGCACATATATTCTGTTTTACTTCGGCTAATCTTCATTCCTCTTCTTTCCAGTGCATGCCTCCATCTTTCTAACTGTTCCTCCAGCTGCTCCCTGCTTTCACTGCAGATCACAATGTCATCTGCAAACATCATGGTCCACGGGGATTCCAGTCTAACCTCATCTGTCAGCCTATCCATCACCACTGCAAAAAGGAAGGGGCTCAGGGCTGATCCCTGATGCAGTCCCACGTCCACCTTAAATTCTTCTGTCACACCGACAGCACACCTCACCGCTGTTCTGCTGCCCTCGTACATGTCCTGTATTATTCTAATATACTTCTCTGCCACTCCAGACTTCCGCATGCAGTACCACAGTTCCTCTCTGGGTACTCTGTCATAGGCTTTCTCTAGATCTACAAAGACACAATGTAGCTCCTTCTGACCTTCTCTGTACTTTTCCATCAACATCCTCAAGGCAAATAATGCATCTGTGGTACTCTTTCTAGGCATGAAACCATACTGTTGCTCGCAAATACTCACTTCTGTCCTGAGTCTAGCCTCCACTACTCTTTCCCATAACTTCATTGTGTGGCTCATCAACTTTATTCCTCTATAGTTGCCACAGCTCTGCACATCACCTTTGTTCTTAAAAATGGGCACCAGTACACTTTTCCTCCATTCCTCAGGCATCTTCTCACGCACTAGAATTCTATTGAACAAGCTGGTCAAAAACTCCAGAGCCACCTCTCCTAGATGCTTCCATACCTCCACAGGAATGTCATCAGGACCAACTGCCTTTCCATTTTTCATTCTCTTTAATGCCTTTCTAACTTCCCCCTTACTAATCATTGCCACTTCCTGGTCCACCACACTTGCCTCTTCTACTCTCCCTTCTCTATCATTTTCCTCATTCATCAACTCCTCGAAGTATTCTTTCCATCTACCTAGCACACTGCTGGCACCAGTCAACATATTTCCATCTCTATCCTTAATCACCCTAACCTGCTGCACATCCTTCCCATCTCTATCCCTCTGTCTGGCCAGCCTGTATAGATCCTTTTCTCCTTCTTTAGTGTCCAACCTGCCATACATGTCATCATATGCCTCTTGTTTTGCCTTTGCCACCTCTACCTTTGCCCTGTGTCGCATCTCAATGTATTCCTTTCGCCTCTCCTCGGTCCTCTCAGTGTCCCACTTCTTCTTAGCTAACCGTTTTCCTTGTATGATTTCCTGTACTGTGAGGTTCCACCACCAAGTCTCCTTCTCTCCTTTCCTGCCAGAAGATACACCAAGTACTCTCCTGCCTGCTTCTCTGATCACCTTGGCTGCAGTGGTCCAGTCTTCTGGAAGCTCTTCCCGTCCACCGAGAGCCTGTATCACCTCTTCCCGAAAAGCTGCACAACACTCGTCCTGTCTCAGCTTCCACCACATGGTTCTCTTCTCTGCCTTTGTCTTCCTAATTTTCCTCCCCACCACCAGAGTCATCTTACACACCACCATCCTATGCTGTCTAGCCACACTCTCCCCTACCACTACCTTACAGTTGGTAACCTCCTTCAGATTACATCGTCTGCACAAGATGTAATCCACCTGTGTGCTTCTACCTCCGCTCTTGTAGGTCACCCTATGTTCGTGCCTCTTCTGGAAAAAAGTGTTCACTACAGCCATTTGCATCCTTGTTGCAAAGTCTACCACCATCTGTCCCTCCAAGTTCCTTTCCTGGATACCGTACTTACCCATCACTTCTTCATCACCCTTATTACCTTCACCAACATGTCCATTACAATCTGCACCAATTACGACTCTATCTCTGTCTGGGATGCTCAGAACTACTTCGTCTACCACCTTCCAGAATTTCTCTTTCACCTCTAGGTCACATCCTACCTGTGGGGCATAGCCACTAATCACATTACACATAACACCCTCAATTTCAAATTTCAGCCTCATCACTCGATCTGATACTCTTTTCACCTCCAAGACATTCTTAGCCAACTCTTCTTTTAAAATAACCCCGACTCCATTTCTCTTCCCATCTACACCATGGTAAAATAATTTAAACCCTCCCCCTAAACTTCTAGCCTTACTGCCTTTCCACCTGGTCTCCTGGACACACAATATATCAACCTTTCTTCTAATCATCATGTCAACCAACTCCAGAGATTTTCCTGTCATAGTCCCAACATTCAAAGTCCCCACATTCAGTTCTAGGCTCTGTGTTTTCCTCTTCTCTTTCTGCCGAAGAACCCGCTTTCCACCTCTTCTTCTTCTTCTTCTTTGACTTCGACTTCGATATACACAGGCGTATATATACACTCGTATATACACACATATATACACATTCGTATATACACGCGTATATACTCATGAATATACACACGCGTATATACTCACGAATATACACACGCGTATATACTCACGAATATACACACGCGTATATACTCACGAATATACACACGCGTATATACTCACGAATATACACACGCGTATATACCCACGTATATACACACGCGTATATACCCACGTACATACACACGCGTATATACCCACGTACATACACACGCGTATATACCCACGTACATACACACGCGTATATACCCACGTATATACACATACGTATATATACCCACGTAGATACACATACGTATATATACCCACGTAGATACACATACGTATATATACCCACGTAGATACACATACGTATATATACCCACGTAGATACACATACGTATATATACCCACGTAGATACACATACGTATATATACCCACGTAGATACACATACGTATATACCCACGTAGATACACATACATATATACCCATACGTATATACACAAACGTATATACCCATACGTATATACACAAACGTATATACCCATACGTATATACCCATACGTATATACCCATACGTATATATATATACATACGTATATACCCATACGTATATATATATACATACGTATATACCCATACGTATATATATACATACGTATATACCCATACGTATATATATACATACGTATATACCCATTCGTATATATATACATACGTATATACCCATTCGTATATATATACATACGTATATACCCATACGTATATATATACATACGTATATACCCATACGTATATATATATACATACGTATATACCCATTCGTATATATATACATACGTATATACCCATACGTATATATATACATACGTATATACCCATACGTATATATATATACATACGTATATACCCATACGTATATATATATACATACGTATATACCCATACGTATATATATACATGCGTATATACCCATACGTATATATATACACATACGTATATACCCATACGTATATATATACACATACGTATATACCCATACGTATATATATATATACATACGTATATACCCATACGTATATATATATACATACGTATATACCCATACGTATATATATATACATACGTATATACCCATACGTATATATATATATATATATATATATACATACGTATATACCCATACGTATATATATATACATACGTATATACCCATACGTATATATATATACATACGTATATACCCATACGTATATATATATACATACGTATATACCCATACGTATATATATATACATACGAATATACCCATACGTATATATATACACATACGTATATACCCATACGTATATATATACATACGTATATACCCATACGTATATATATACATACGTATATACCCATACGTATATATATATACATACGTATATACCCATACGTATATATATATACATACGTATATACCCATACGTATATATATATACATACGTATATACCCATACGTATATATATACATACGTATATACCCATACGTATATATATTTACATACGTATATACCCATACGTATATATATTTACATACGTATATACCCATACGTATATATATTTACATACGTATATACCCATACGTATATATATACATACGTATATACCCATATATATATATTATATATATTATATATATATAACATATATATATAACATATATATATATATTATATATATATATATATATAATATATATATATATATATTATATTATATATTATATATATATATATATATATTATATATATGTATATATTATATATATATATATATATTATATACGTGTGTATATATATATAGATATATATATATCTATATATATATATCTATATATATATATATATATATATATATATAGATATATATATATATCTATAGATATATATATATCTATATATATATATAGATATATATATATATCTAGATATATCTAGATATATATATATATATATAGATATATATAGATCTATATATAGGCATGCTCTTTTTAATGCTTTGTCGAGGTATTAGATCGGGACTCGGTATAGGCAAATCCTTAATATCAAAGACTCGGATGCAAAAAGATTTGATCTGGACATTGCGTATCTTTTCACGTCGCTCCCAATGACTCTTACCTGCACGGCCCTCTGGGTTAAAGTCCTCCACTGTTATTTGTACAATTTCTTCCAATTCTTCCTCGGACATAGCTCAGAGCTAGAATAAGATGAAATACGCTTTTTAAATGACAACTTGCACAAACAGTTAAAACATCACCCTTTACTTATATAATCGTAGGGACACTGACGAAAATATGACTGATATAATTTCAAAATGGCATGTGTACATGAATTTACAAGTTATGGTGGCAAAATTTCAGGAATCGAGTTGGATATTTGAAACTTTGACATGGAAGTAGATCAAAGTAGAATCAAAGGAAATAAATTGGAAATGTGGAACACTGCAGTTCAGTCCACAATTAAGCAAGTACTTGCTTAATTGTGGACTGAACAATTAAGTAAGTACTTGCTAAGGGCATCACCCTTAGTTGCAATAACTGCATCAGCCTGCGACCCATTGACTTCTCCAGACTGTTGCATTCTTCATTTGAAATGCTCAGTTCTTGTTTGTTTCTGGGGGTTTCTCCCTTCAGTCTCCTCTTCAGGAGGTAAAATGCATGCTCCATTGGGTTAAGCTCCAGTGATTGACTTGGCCAGTCTAAGACCTTTCACTTTTTTCCCCCTGATGAAGTTCTTTGTTGTGTTGGCAGTGTATTTTGGGTCATTGTCTTGCTGCATGATCAGAATCAGAATCATCGTTATTTGCCAAGTATGTCCAAAAAACAAACAAGGAATTTGTCTCCGGTTGTTGGAACCGCTGTAGTACGAAGCTTCTCCCGATTTGTTTGGATGCATTCTTCTGTAAATTGCCAGACAAAATAGTTTTGTAGACTACAGAATTAATTCTGCTGCTACCATCATGAGTTACATCATCAATAAAGATTAGTGAGCCCGTTCCAGAAGTAGCCATGCAAGCCCAAGCCATGACATTACCTCCACCATGCTTCACAGATGTGCTTGTGTTTTTTGGAGCATAAGCGGTTCCTTTCTTTCTCCATACTTTGGCTTTTCCATCACTTTGGTAGTGGTTAATATTGGTCTCATCAGTCCATAAAACTTTCTTCCAAAACTTTTGTGGCTCATCTCTGTACTTCTTTGCAAAATCGAATCTGGCCTTGCTATTATTTTTGCTGATGAGGAGTTTGCTATTTGTGGTATGGCCTGTAGAACTCTTCTCTCAGAGTCTTCTTCGAACAGTGCATTGTGATACCTGCACCCCTACCCTGTGGAGATTGGCAGTGATGTCACTGACTGTTGTCTTTGGGTGTTTCTTCACAGCTCTCACAATGTTTCTGTCATCAACTGCTGTTGATACCCTTGGGCAACCTATTCCATGTCTGTTTCTCAGTACACCAGTAGTTTGTTTCTTTTTCATCACATTCCAAATTGTTGTATTGGCAACATCCAATGTTTGTGCAATAGTTCTGATCGATTTTCCCTCTTCTCTCAGCCTCAAAATTGTTTGCTTTTCTCCCATAGATAGCTCTGCGGTCTTCATGTTTGCTTAACAGCAAATGCAGTTTTCACAGGTGAAACCCAAAGCCAAAAACAAGCACTAATGTTTAAGCAATCAATCTAAAAGGCAACACCTGAGGAACTATGAACACCAATCAGTCACATGTTCCAATACTTTTGCTCACTTGAAAAGTGGGTGGGTTTAAACAAAAGGTGCTATGTCCTGAATTTAACACATCAAGATGAACAACCCCAATTCCAATAAAATTGGGACGTTGTGTTAAACGTAAATAAAAACAGAATACATCCATCCATCCATTTTCTACCGCTTATCCGGGTCGGGTCGCAGGGGCAGTAGCAATAGCAGGTACGCCCAGACTTCCCTCTCCCCAGCCACTTCATCCAGCTCTTCCAGGGGGATCCCGAGGCGTTCCCAGGCCAGCCGAAGGACGTACTCTCTCCAGCGTGTCCTGGGTCGTCCCCGGGGTCTCCTCCCGGTGGGTCGTGCCCGGAACACCTCAACAGGAAGGCGCCCGGGAGGCATCCGAATCAGATGCCCCAGCCACCTCATCTGGCTCCTCTCGATGTGGAGGAGCAGCGACTCTACTCTGAGATCCTCCCGGATGACGAGCTTCTCATTTCGGCCACTTGTATGCGGGATCTTGTTCTTTCGGTCACGACCCACAGCTCGTGACCATAGGTGAGGGTAGGAACGTAGATCGACCGGTAAATTGATAGCTTCACATTTCGGCTTAGCTCCTTCTTTACCACAACGGACCGATACAAAGTCTGCATCACTGCAGACGCCACACCGATCCGCCTGTCGATCTCCCGTTCCATTCTTCCCTCACTTGTGAACAAGACCCCAAGATACTTGAACTCCTCCACTTGGGGCAGGATCTCATCCCCGACCTGGAGAGGGCATGCCACCCTTTTCCGACTGAGGACCATGGCCTCAGATTTGGAGGTGCTGATTCTCATCCCAGCCGCTTCACACTCGGCTGCGAACTGCTCCAGTGAGAGTTGGAGGTCACGGCTTGATGAAGACAACAGAACCACATCATCTGCAAAAAGCAGAGATGCAATACTGACGCCACCAAGCCGGACCCCCTCTACGCCTCGGCTGCGCCTAGAAATTCTGTCCATAAAAGGTATGAACAGAATCGATGACAAAGGGCAGCCTTGGCGGAGTCCAACCCTCACCGGGAACGAGTCTGACTTACTCCAGAATACATTGATTTGGAAATCATGTTCAACCTATATTTATTTGAATACACTACAAAGACAAGATATTTAATATTTTAACTGATAAACTTGATTGTTTTTAGCAAATAATCATTAACATGGAATTTTATGGCTGCAACAAGTTCCAAAAAAGCTGGGACAGGTGGCAAAAAAGACAAAGAAAGTTGAGGAATGCTCATCAAACACCTGTTTGGAACGTCCCACAGGTGAAGAGGCTAATTGGGAACAGGTGGGTGACATGATTGTGTGTAAAAGGAGCTTTCCTGAATTGCTCAGTCATTCACAAGCAAAGTTGGGGCGTGGTTCACCTCTTTGTGAACAAGTGCGTGAGAAAATAGTCGAACAATTTAAGGACAATGTTCCTCAACGTACATTTGCAAGGAATTTAGGGATTTCATCATCTACGCTCCATAATATCATCAAAAGGTTCAGAGAATCTGGAGAAATCACTGCATGTAGGCCGAAAACCAACATTGAATGCCTGTGACCTTCGATCCCTCAGGCGGCACTGCATCAAAAACCCACATCAATGTGTAAAGGATCTCACCACATTGGCTCAGGAACACTTCAGAAAACCAATGTCAGTAAATACAGTTCGGCGCTACATCCATAAGTGCAACTTGAAACTCTACTATGCAATGCAAACACCATTTATCAACAACACCCAGAAACGCCGCCGGCTTCTCTGGGCCCGAGCTCATCTAAGATGGACTGATGCAAAGTGGAAAAGTGTTCTGTGGTCCGACGAGTCCAAATTTCAAATTGTTTTTGGAAATTGTGTACGTCGAGTCCTCCGGGCCAAATAGGAAAAGAACAATCCAGATTGTTATGGACGCAAAGTTCAAAAGCCACCATCTGTGATGGTATGGGGCTGTGTTGGTGCCAATAGCATGGGTAACTTACACATCTGTGAAGGCACGATTAATGCTGAAAGGTACATACAGGTTTTGGAGAAACATATGCTGCCATCCAAGCAACGTCTTTTTCATGGACGCCCCTGCTTATTTCAGCAAGACAATGCCAAACCACATTCTCTACGTTACAACAGCATGGCTTCGTGGTACAAGAGTGCGGGTACTAGACTGGCCTGCCTGCAGTCCAGACCTGTCTCCCATTGGAAATGTGTGGCGCAATATGAAGCGTAAAATACGACATCAGAGACCCCAGACTGTTGAACAGCTGAAGCTGTACATCAAACCAGAAAGGGAAAGAATTCCACCTACAACTCTTCAACAATTAGTGTCCTCTGTTCCCAAACGTTTATTGAATGTTGTTAAAAGAAAAGGTGATGTAACACAGTGGTAAACATGACCCTGTCCCAGCTTTTTGGAACATGTTGCAGCCATAAAATTATACGTTAATGATTATTTGCTAAAAACAATCAAGTTGATCAGTTTGAACATTAAAAATATTGTCTTTGTAGTGTATTCAATTAAATATAGGTTGAACATGATTTGCAAATCATTGTATTCTGTTTTAATTTATGTTTAACACAACGTCCAACTTCATTGGAATTGGGGTTGTAAATACCATGAAATAAAAGCTGCAATTCTGAACTTTTGTCTCATATTCATCTTTTGATCTGAAACCCAAATGTCTTCAGTATACAACAAAAACAAAGCAATTGACCTTGCCGTTCCAATACTTTTGGAAGGGACTGTAGCTCCTTTCCACTCAGCATCTCTGTGCTTTTCCGGATGTACATACTATCCCAAGTTTTAAACGCAATCTTACGCAGGATGAGCACATACGATTGCTATTACTCTAAGGTCGAATTAAATAAAACATTGCCTCATGTGCGCATTTTTAGGATTCCTACATAGTTTCCAGGCAAGACGCGCCACTACGACATGATTGTCTCCTGCGTCGTGGGAAGGGCAGCCTACCCAGATATAACGAGATGGCCATCCCAAACATGAATCATATTTGTACGAAATAAAAACTAACTAAAAAAAAATATTTGTTATAGTTGGGTTTAAGGCTAGGGTTGAGACTTAAGGCGGTTTAGGATGGGTTATGGGTAGGATTAGGGTGGGTTAGGGTTTGTGGGAACTATAACGCCGCCACACTTAAGTCACATACTTCTTTTGCCGTCCGGAAGCAGTAGGGCGTGTTCTACCGGGATATAGGAGCCAATCATAGTGCAGCGCCGCGTGTCCTGGAGCCAGTAATATTTGAGCAGAGCGTGTCCTTCCTGGAAACTATGCTTCCCCCGGTTTTCTATTTATTTATTTATGTAATCAGTATTATATTTGTTATATTCCACTAACACAAAGTGCAAAACCCTCTTTTAAATATGGGACACAAGTTCAGAATGTTTAGTGCCCAAAAGCACGGCAACAACAAGCCCAGCCGGCTGGCCAGCCTCACAAATTAAAAAAATAAATATATCAACGATGTGTTGATGTAGTTTGCTTTGCTTAAAAACGTGAGTAAAATGTCAACGGTTGTGTCGTCTCTTGTCGTATTGTCCAAAAAATGAGTGCACTCTCGTGAGCTAACATTAATAGCTATGCTAGCTACAGATTAGACGATCGGTTCATATTGAGCTCAAGTATTGATGTGGATGAATTTGCTTTAATAATAAGACTCAATTCATTCATTCATTTTCCATACCACTTATCCTCACCCGGGTCGCAGGCGTGCTGTAGCCTATCCCAGCTGACTCTGAGCGAGGTACACCCTGAACTGGTCGCCAGCCAATCGCAGTCCACATACAAACAACCATTTGTACTCACTTTCACACCTACGGGCAATTTAGAGTCTTCATAACCTACTATGCATGTTTTTGGGATGTGGGAGGAAACCGGAGTACCCTAAGAAAACCCACGCAGGTACGGGGAGAACATGCAAACTCCACACAGGCGAGGCTGGATTTGAATCCGGTCCTCAGAACTGTGAGGCGGCAGTGCTAACCACCCTGACTCAACTCATTGGGTGAAATTTTTGGCATTCCTTCAGTGAATTGTAAATAATTTAGTCATTTTGCATCGAGATAAATGGACCAGAAGAGGAAGTGCAGGATCAGTCCTTAAAGCTGGAAGTGAGTGGCAATGACCCCCCCCCATTGTCCACTACCCTGCGATTGACTGATGACCAGTCCAGGGTTTCCTTAAAATACCAAAATCAGCTCAGAAAAGCTCCTGCTCACCACCCTTGACCCGAATGAGGACAAGCACGAGAGAAGTGATTGACAAATACAGTGCATATCCTTTATTAATAATTGTGTGCCGTCAAAAATGTTAAATACAGTGAACTGTTTAACATTTCAATGTATTTTCATGTGATAATGCCATACTTAAAGTGGCTGTCTTTCCACAGAAAAGGACTTAAGATGCACCTATGAAATCCAGTGTCATAATTCTTGAACTTTTATTATCCTGCATGATTATGATGAGACAGCAGCAGCTCATCTGTAAGGGACTTGGTCTTTGAAACCATAGGGTCACAGTTTGAGTCCAGCTTCAGACAAATGAAAATTGGAACTAGTTGGCGATGCTGACGTCGAGGTTCCCTTTAGCAAGGCACCGAACTATCCACCACTGTTTGCACACCTTTGGGTTGACATCTCTCCCTGCATATCGCATGTGTGTGATTTGGTTCTTTGTGTGGTGTGCAACACAAATATAGCCTTTATGATTTACTTTTGGGAATGACCTGCGAACGAATTTCCTAACCTGGATATTTGAATAAATGAAGGTAAGACTAAATTAGAACATTTAATTTTAAGTGGGAAATAATTATTTTGGCACAAACTGATCGGTTAATATTCGCTAGCTTACACGAAAATGCTAGCTAACGTTAGCTGGTGTAGAGTTGTGTGCTAATGTTAAAGCTGATGCAAATATTCCTAAAAGCTAGCCTAGTTGTTAGCATGCTAGCTTGGCCTAAAGGCCACAAAAACATTGTACGACAGTCGTAAACCTGCGAGGGAAAATAACGATGAAATGCTGTTTTAATCGGATTCATTCCCTCACTACTGGCAAACAAGACATTCCCAGTCTATGATCGGCTTACATTACCGTGCGAATGATGAATTCTCGTGTTGTTTGTGGAGGTTCCGATAACGGCGTCGTTCCTCGCGAGAGATGGGCCAGCGGCGTAGTGCGCCTGCTCACTGGTGCAAAACACACGTGGTGCGTTCAGGGGGACCCCACAGGCTCGGTGAACGCACATTCTTCACTGGCCTCAGCGATGACACTTCGACGACCGTAAAGATTAATCCCCAGATATCTGTCAACAACTGTCTCACCGGGGAGAAACATTTGCACAACAAATAATTGCGTAAAATTATTCATAAAATGTACAACCTGCCAATGAATTTGTTAAAAACCACACAAAATTCGGCATATGAAAACGTAAAAAAAGCAACTGCATTACACTTTTAACAATTGAATGATTACTGTGCCTAAAAACAATCCATTATAACCTGTTTTTGCTACTTAAATCACTTTGCATTTGATGTGCTGTTGTTAGTTCGTTTATCTGTTTTTGAACACTAAGAGGTGTATATAAGTCACCATTGACGTTTGTTTCATGGATTATGAATAAATCTTAAATGTTAATGTCTTACATGTTTAGATCAGTCTTCCTGGTCAGCGACATTTATTCCACGCGACCTTTGTTGAGGGGGAACTTCATTTTAATACATAATTTGCACACACAAAAAGGCAGACATTGACGTTTCCAGTTTTATAAATAACAAAACATGTATTACATTGATTGATAATGTAAATAAATCATACAATACAGAGTTGGTATTTGTTTATAAAAAAAATAAGGAAACTACAACTGAATGAAACGGTTTATATTTTAAACTGAATATTACAGGTCTTTAAAGTTAACCCAATGCAAACAAACAAAAATATTGTGTGCACTTTCTTCAGGTCTGTCGGGTTGCAGCAGGTCTGGGAACTCCCTTTTTGCTGCGAGAAAATAAGTTTAAAACATCTGATCTTCGAAATGTCCATTATTTGTTTCCACTGATGTTTCTCACCTTGCCTCCTGTTTCTTGACTGGAATAACCAGTTTAAACTCAGGTGGGAGCTCATCCTCTGTATATTGTTTATCTGTGAAATATACCCTCCTGATGCGACAATTAGCATGAATCTGAAAGAAAAAAAGATAACGATTGCACAGATATGGACTTTTTTAGATTAATTGTGAATGTTCAGGTTTACTGTCATGTGATCTTTGCAAGCATGCAATAAAGTCAAATTTCTCATTTTGACCCATCACAGTGAATGCAGAACTACTGAGGGATTCAGGTGCCTTCCTCAAAGGCACCTCAGCTGTAGGGAAAAAAAAGAAAGGGTTGATGGGCATGGCGTGCAAGACGAGGGAAGTTTAACCCGGGACACTTACTGTGTTTCACAAGTTACAATCACACAACCAACAGGGTGATAAAGTACATTTGTTCATACTGCTCAGGAGGCAGCATTAGGATAAAACAGTGGAAGCAGAGTCGAGTACCCTTGAATTTAACCAAATTATTTTGAAAGTATAGGACACTAAATCACAAAAACTGTCTTCATGCAAAATATCAGTATATAACTCAAGACCTCGGCAACCTCAGCTCGGCAAACCTATGGGGCAGATGTAAGATTTTAGGAAATTCTGTCTAGCCCAGATGAGATGAAATGCTTTTTTGACCACAACTTTGAAATATGCACCACTGTAAACCAGACAAAGAGAGAGAACACTTGCAAATGGATATGCTCTAATGAAACAAGTTAACACCTTATTAACGTAGTCAGCAGCTCAGAAATGTAGGTCACCTCAAGATTCAAAAACCTGAAACTCGTAATATTTTCACGAATCACAACATGTAAACGTCACTGTGCAGAGTTGGAAAAAGTATGTGAACCTTTGGAATGAATGGAATGGTGTGCTGTGCACCCTTTTCCTCCACAAATAGCATTGTGTGTTACTTCCAAACAACTCAACTCTCATTTCATCTGTCCACACAATAGTTTGCCAGTACCGCTGGGTAACATCCAGCCACTCTTTTGCAACTTCGAAACACAAGAGTGGCTTTGTCTGTGGTGTCCTCAAATGACATCCATTCTTGTTTAATGTTTTACCCATCGTAGATTTGTCAACAGATATGTACTGCAAGCATTTTGTAAATCTTAAGGATACATTTGAGGATTTGGCTTTGGATTGTTGTATTTTTAGCTTTCTGCACTGTGCTCTTGCAGTCATCTTGACAGGACAGCCACTCCTTCAAAAGGATGAATACAGCCCAATATCAGCACATTTTGAAAATACTGTATAGATAACTTCATGCACTGTAGTGTTTTTTTTTTGTTTTTTTTTGTGAATGTTTATTAAATTGTGATGAAGTTTATACAGTACACTGTATAATTGTAATATAACTGCTTACATTTTTAATTTCCTAATTACAACAATATCGTTTACCATATCTACAAGTAGCATCTTATTAAAACAGTACCATTTACTAATTCATATAAATTCATAATTAACATAATTGGGGTTAACATGGTGTGGCCCTCGACAAATGTTTCAGCTCATCACATGGCCCCTTCAGAAAATTAGCTGTCCACCCTTGACCTCCTAGGGCAGTAGTTCTCAACCCATTTACACCAAGTATCACCCAAAAAAAATACTTAGCATTCCAAGTACCACCATAATGACAGCATTAAAATACAGTAGCGTAATAGGCCCAAGTGTTCATCAAAACGAGACAGAGGTTTTATTCCAAAAATTATATCTAATATTGTA
The DNA here is from genome assembly GCF_024500385.1 of Phyllopteryx taeniolatus. Classification (NCBI taxonomy): domain Eukaryota; kingdom Metazoa; phylum Chordata; class Actinopteri; order Syngnathiformes; family Syngnathidae; genus Phyllopteryx; species Phyllopteryx taeniolatus. Next base: position 13,063,235 of record NC_084506.1, read on the forward strand.
AGCAACTGTACATTATTCAGTTTGAACATTAACACTGTGCTAAACTATAGTATTGTTTTTTTTTTTTTAAACTATACTTAAATGATGATTCCTTCAAGTGTATATCAAAAGTTAAAACTGTACCTAAATACATTTTTAAAAACAAACCATTCTTAAAAAATTAAATGCAACTGAATGTACTTAAACTGTGAATCTTTTGCTTACAACTAGAGAGAGCGCAGGTACTACTAGTGGCACTCGTACATCACTAACATACTTTTATTACCCAGCCCTGAGAATGTTCAAGTGTTCAATAAAAACATGTAATCATAATTGTTTGTGTGGTATTAGATAAAGCAGACTTTCTATTGTAGTGACTTAGGTGAAGATCATATTACATTTTAATTTATCCAGAGATCCAGCTAATTCCAAAGGGTGCACATACTTTTTCTTGTAACTGTATTTGGCCACACTTGTTCCAAAAGAAGGATCAACCTCAACAAGGGGTATTGAGTAAGACCTAGTGTCAACATTTGCGTTGTATTTTGTTTTTAATGTTGTGCAACTGCCGAGCATGCATGAAAACTTCTTTTTACACTTGTTTGGGAATTAAGGATGTAATGTTTGAGGCAGCAGCGGCCGACTGGTTAGAGCGTCTGCCTCACAGTTCTGAGGACCGCGGTTCAATCCCCGGCCCCGCCTGTGTGGAGTTTGCATGTTCTCCCCGTGCCTGCGTGGGTTTTCTCCGGGAACTCCTGTTTCCTCCCAAAAACATGCTTGGTAGGTTAATTGACAACTCTAAATTGCCCGTAGGTGTGAATGTGAGTGCGAATGGTGGTTTGTTTGTATGTGCCCTGCGATTGGCTGGCAACCAGTTCAGGGTGTACCCCGCCTCCTGCCCGATGATAGCTGGGATAGGCTCCAGCACGCCCGCCACCCTTGTGAGGAGAAGTGCCTCAGTAAATGGATGGATGGATGTTTGAGGGATGTTTAAATGTGAATCACCTTCAAAATTTGTCATTCGTTATTAAAGTTTCAGTGTTTATGTTTTCATATTACCAGTGGTTAATTGTTTTTTTATTATTTTATGACAGTTAAAATATTAGTAAAATGGCAAGAGTTGGACCCCACTTTGGATTACTTCTATTTCCATTACTTTCCGTGGGTTCTTCAGGAGCATTTGGTGATCACTTTCCTCTGCTGTCCACGCACAAACGCACCTGAACACGCTGCGTCTCTACATAACTGGTTCCGTAGGCCCTCCTGGTAATGTCTGCCAAGTTGAATTGAAACTGGTTCCAGCGGTCATCAACACTAATTGGCATCGTGCACATAAATGAATTCACTTGCGTCTTGCTATGGTGATTACTTGCCCGAAACCGCCGGCGTAAATTCTGATCATCTAACACCTGAAAGTGGAAAGGGATGTAATGGAGACCATGAATAGCAATGATTATAATATATAATCAAAATGTGCAAAGTGCATGTTTCAGTGCCTGGACTTCAAAGCTGAAATATTTCCTGGTCTTCTTGACAATCATCACAAGAAATGGCATTTTGATACCAAGTGTCTGCCTCGGGTCAGCAGGACACGTGATGTAGTTGGTACTGTAGAAGGTGACACAGGGATGTCAAAGGTGACTACTGTTTAGCAGGGGTGCACTGGTTCTGAAAATTGGAGTTAAAACATCAAACTCACCTGACGTTTGAACCCTCAACCTCCAAGACAAGCGAGTTGATGTCATTGTCTGTAACTCGTTTGATATGACCATTCTTCACCTGTGAAACACAAAAACATAAATGTGGTATTATCTTTTAGTGAGGGAGAGATTCATCCATCCATCCATTTTCTGAACCGCTTCTCCTCACTAGGGTCGCGGGCGTGCTGGAGCCTATCCCAGCTGTCATCGGGCAGGAGGCGGGGTACACCCTGAACTGGTTGCCAGCCAATCGCAGGAGAGATTCAATTATGAGAAACTATTCTGAGGAATGACAATATTTTAGCGTATTTAGTCAACAAGTGATGTTTGCCGTCTGTGCTTACATAATGTGCAGCTACCTAATATTGGATTACGCAACATAATGTGGTCTTTGAACTTCAAAATAAATAATAATAATCATTCAGCATGTCCCCCATATGCATCTCTCAATATCAAGTAAAACTTGACTTTTCCTCCTAAATCTAATTTTAAAAATATTAATATAATGTATTTAATAATAAACTGTACTGTGCATTTCTTGGAAAAATTTAAATTGGGTCATTGCAAATAAACATTTTAGTGTATGTTACTTTTATGCATGTTTATGTTTTGTGTAAAATTTGTCATGTTCTTTTGATATTGACAAACAGTGGACCCTCCAAATTTGAACACAAAATCTTTTTTGCGACAGTGTTTGACTTCCAAGTTGTTTGGAACATTTTTAACTGCAGACTTGCTTGAAGAGAACTTCACAAGTTTATAATAAAACATAATTAAACTAAAATACAAAGTGAGAGCAGAGTGATACTGTCACCTGGTGATTAATGAGTGATGGTGGGATTAGGTTCCCTTACTTGTTCTATGTTTATCAACGCACATCCTCTTTGCTATGACTAGAACCTTTTTGTGGTGGCTTCACAAAAAATAATGGGGAATACACATCAATCGGGACAAATTTGAGGATTTTCTCGCCCTTGCGATCAAAGTAAGCAAAGGGCCGATTCACAGATGATGAAAGATTATCCTAAACAAGTAGCTTGTGGTGTGGATGTGTTAAGAGTGATTTTCCTCTCCAATCTGGTCAAAAAAAGGATCAAGGGTGACAATCCCAAATGTTAAATTTGCTCAATATAAACCCTCACAAACCCTTGTGTGCGGGCAACACTGAGTTCGGCCAAGCCACAGACTCTGTGATTGTGACATGACGTGCAACAGAAACAAATACTGAAGAAAATATATAATAATCCCAAAATGTACAATTTGTTGCTCTTTTGTTTGTATTTTTTTTTTATTGTACATATTTTACTGTATGCGTGAATATCTACCTACCCAACTTTTGCTTTCAAAACACGTGTTTTTAATTCATGTAAAAATGTCATGTTACATGATGATTTAAGCAATGAGTGCTCCATAATGACAAATAACACAAGCGTCATAAAACGTGCTGAAAGGCAGTTAAATGTTTTATGAACTAAACCCAAAGCACACGGCCCAGAGGGAGATGACCAACAATTAGCTGTCAGTGACCTACCTTTATTTCCCATATTTGAAGAGGTTTGCTTCCGATGCTATACAATATAGACAGAAATCCACCTTGAAAGGTACTTCTAAACATGTTGTACGTTGTAAACGGTCCCGCTTACAGACCCTATTGGGTCGGACATCCAGAAAGCACCTTTGTCGTTGTGTGGCTACTGTAAGTTTCACAAGCTTTGCAAAAGCACTCAATCAAAGCCAATCAAGCGCATGTACGCAAAACAAGAACACCTCATACCTTTCAGCCACGCGCTGCGACGTCTTGATGGCATACTCGTCATTCTGTTTTCTCAGTTAATCCATTTATTTTCGTAAAATTCATTGACTCTGACGAGAGCCTATATTTTTTTTAAGTTATTCAAATGCACACTTGTCGATTTTGTTGACGTCACACGCTATGTCAGACCCTTGTGTCGGCACTTCCATATATGGTCATGATCATAGCTATGAAGACTAGCTAGTCCAGCTAACCAATGTGTCGACGTGGCGGCCATGTTAGGACGGTCGACGTTCCCATCAAAGGCAATGCATGGACATTGAAATTCAGTCGTAACTTGCTCATTTCTCACTAGGTTTACTTTTACAATTCCAAAGTATTTTCTATCAATACATAACATTTGAAGAAAGACCCAATTGATATTTTTACATCTGAAAGATTACTCCCAGTTCCCTTTGTCGTAATTGTAAGGCGTTGTAAGCAACCGTATGCAGCACAATATGCCGTCATCCTTGTTCTTTCTGATTTCTTGCCGTCCACTCACATGGAATGCGTCGACAACTTTTACCCTCCTAGTTTGGCGTCGCCGTAGGCACGCAGCTCACAAGGGGCGTGTCGTATTTATTGAAGAAGTTCCCGGATCACGCATCCCCAGAGCGTTTGCAGTTGACAACGACACGATTATAATGCATCGCATGTGTGAACAGACCTAAGAAAGGTTTGAAGACAGTTTGATTAATATGAGTGAGTCTTCAGTACATTCAGCATGACAGGGTTAAAACAGTTGGTGTTTAGCTCTGACATCTGTAACCAATACATTGTTAAATATGAAACCCGAATTAGTCATATTAATCACTCCCAGCCCTCCCTGTTAACATGGATATTTGACTTCTAAAGCCGGCAATGGCAGTGAATGTGTTCAGTATACTGTTTGTTACCATTAGTCAACCCAATATAGGCGCTGTGTGTTGGCATGAGCTCGCTTTTCAATGTGAAAGTACTACTGTCAGTAAAGTAAGTTGAAGTATGGTGAACAGCTAGGTGGCGGGGATGTGAGGGGCCGTTAGTGACATTGCAAAATGTGTGATTTGGGGACGAGCCGGTTTCACCCGGTTAACGGGTAAAGCAGCAACAACACCATGACAAATGTGCGTAGAGGGCAAAGGGCAGCTGACTTCGGCGCACCTCTTCGCGTCGACTCCAGCATAGCGTTGCCATTCACACAACCAGCAGCGCCATGAAGCTCCGTGGAAAGGAAACGCTTTGCTTTCTTTCGGCTGTGTTGTTAGTCTGTGCTGCATCAGAACGCGACGGTGAGTGATATTCACGACAGATATTCCGTATTGTGCAATCCCACTCGTGCGTCGTTGTTGCCTCCATAGAAGTAACAAATATCCATCCATTTTCTGAGCCGCTTCTCCTCACTAGGGTTGCGAGCGTGCTGGACCCTATCCCAGCTATCATCGGGCAGGAGGCGGGGTACACCGTGAACTGGTTGCCAGCTAATCGCAGGGCACACATAAACAAACAACAATTCGCACTCACATTCACACCTACGGGCAATTTAGAGTTGTCAATTCACCTACCATGCATGTTTTTGGGATGTGGGAGGAAACCCACGCAGGCACGGGGAGAACATGCAAACTCCACACAGGCGGGGCCGGGGATTGAACCCTGGTCTTCAGAACTGTGAGGCAGACACTCTAAGCAGTCGTCCACCGTGCTGTCAGTAACAAATATCTGAAAGCTTAATCTACTCTTGCTTCCTGTGTCCGGCAAAGGCCAATCTTTGCAGCAACCAGTTGAAGTTGATTTTGTTTTTTTTCCTTCTCACGTTCATGCAGAAACTAATCGTGGGGTTATCTGTGTTATAGTGTTTTTGTTTTGTGCGCTTGTGTGATGAGGGGATCCCCATGTCAGGATATACAGAATGAACCAATTCTCTTTCCATTACGATATTTTTAAATCACAGTCATGAAGTCATTGCATGTGTACCACTAACCTTAACCTGACTTGCGCAATATGAAGGTGTGGGATTTCCATTACTGTGCATCGGTCCACATCAATCATATATTGATTGAACAAAGTTAGAAACCCTGACTAGACTTAAGATTTCCATTTATTTTATGTCTGCCTAATTTTCCAATAGTAACAAAAAAAAAATAGTTGGTTGGCTGGTTGAACCTTGACTATTCCTTTTCAATCCTACATTGTGACTGGGTGTCAGACTGTCTTGCAGCATCTTTACTCGTAACATTACCTTTAGGGAGAGGTTTCTTTTGTCCTACGTCACCAGGTATGGACCCATATTGACAAAACCATCAGTCACAGACATCAAATCACATGGCGTAACATATCAATGAGTGAACCCGTTAAGTCCTTATTTGTCTTCAAGTGTGTGTTGGCTCACTGTTTATGATCCATGTAAATAATTGTATTTGATTCGATGAGGATTCTGACTCGGCACTATGATCTTGACAGCACCTGTAGTCCACATGGAACTTGGCAGCCTGAAAGGGGAGTATGTGAGCGTAAAAGGGAAGGAGACTGGGGCCGACGCCTACCTGGGTGTCCCATTTGCCAAGCCACCCGTTGGCCCTGGCCTGAGACTGGCTCCACCTCAGAAAGTGGAGGCTTGGCAAGGAGTGAGAGACGCCAGTAAGCAGCCACCGATGTAAGCACTACAGTACTCCAGTCGTGCAATACTGCCCTTGGGAAAGATGTTTTCTCGCTTACTTTTATACATTCATAGAAAACAATTTCTTTCTTCAGGTGCATTCAACATAGACAGTTCCTTATAGATCTGATGCAGTTGATTGGTGGCATAGCAGAAGAAATCCCTGATATTTCAGAGGACTGCCTTTACCTCAACATTTATACTCCTGCAAACAGAGCTCATGATGCTAAGCTCCCAGTAAGAAACATTTGGCACTACTTTGGACTAATGGTATTATTTATTTACTGTAATTCACTGCCAGTTATGCCTCAATAGCATACACGTATTTCATACTTGTATGCAAGACTCAGTTTGAATGATTATATTAAGAGCCGTTTGACAATAACTGTTCATATCAAATGTAAATTTGAATCAAACATAAGACTGTTTGTTGTCTGACTAGGTAATGATGTGGATCCATGGTGGAGGCTTTGCTTTGGGATCAGCTTCAATGTATGACGGATCCGCCCTGGCTGCTTACCAGGATGTGGTTGTGGTGCTCATCCAATATCGTTTGGGAGTTTTGGGCTTTCTCAGGTAAATAATATTGTAAAAACAGAGGACATTTGAATGCCATTTTGGCTTTCTGGCCTGCTCCTGCGGCCTGGCCATAGGTTGGAGGGTCTCTTGACATTCAGAGGTCCAAATTTAAATTGTCATCAGTGCCAAAAGGTCCACAACGATTGGTAATTAGAAAACATGTTTTTAATAAACGTACCTTTAAATCACAAGCTACTGTTTTGTTTTGTTTTTTGACAGTACACAAGAAAACAGTTACCATACAGTTGACAGGATATGACCTACACAGAACTCAAAATCATACTCATAACCAAGACTATAATAATAATAATGTTAGAGTATTCAATTATCACTTTAAAATTGTATTAAACTTGCCCTTATAATAAAAGCTAGAAAGATGCTGCCACTTCACATCTCAGCGTATGAGAAAGTTCTCTGCTTTACTTGTCCACTGAAATATAAATTGACAATTTATAAGTGTATTTTACGGACTGACTCACTCGCATTCTTCAAAATAGGAAATAAACTCAATTAACCCATCCGTCTCCCAAAGCACATAAAGACAAACAACCATTCATAGTCACATAGCAAGAGTACTCGAAGAAAACTTACACAAGCGCGGGAAGAACATGCACACTCCACACAGAAAGGGCCAAGTATATTCAATTAGTCAACTATGAATATGAGGTAGAGGCGGGCCCAGATTAGAACGCCTCTACACCAGTCTGGACTTTGAGAAAGGCTATTGTTTGCTGTAAACGCATCCAAGCTATTAACTTAAATGAAGACAAAAATAAAGGCGGCATGTGTGTGCAACACATTTTTTCTTACAGTATTATGAAAACCACGCAAGTATGAACACTTGTTTTAAATAAATTTACAGTGTACCATCTGCAGTCAACACTTTCTGAGACGCTGGTTGACAAATGCACATTTAACGATTGCAAATAATGAACTCTGTTCCAACCACTGCCAACATGAAACCTTTTTTAATGCTACGTGTCAATATTTCATGTTTTCCATGTCGCAGACACACGATAAAAATCTCAATTGTCCCAAAACAAAGGTACTGGTGTCTCCCTGTTTTGAATGGGCGTCTGCAAACTCACGTGAATCCAATGTTTAATCTTTCGCAAATGATTCTTTTCTCAAAATGAGTGTTGAGGATGTTGCTTCTTTTAAAATTAGCTTTACAAAAAACTAAGATAGCCCAGTGTTAATCCTTTGACGCTTGCTGAACTGAGGTCTTGCCAGATTTGCTGACATCTCCCATGTCATGGGTGATTGCCATTTAAAAAAAAAAAAGTGTGGACTTAATAGGATTATTTATCTCCAAAAATAATGTCTGACCTTGGAGGTATTTGAATTTATGGGTTCATGAAGCATATGTCAGCAACAGTTATAACTTGTGGCCATGTATATGTTAACCTAGCACAGGAGATGAGCATCTGCCTGGTAACTCTGGCCTGCTGGACCAGGTTGAAGCTCTACGGTGGATCCAAAAGCACATTGCCAACTTTGGGGGAGACCCAGCCTCGGTCACCATATTTGGAGAGTCTGCTGGTGGAATTAGCGTTTCCCTGTTGGTGAGGATCACTCAGCTGACACGTCACCTTTCTGGACTTCTTTATTCATGGTCACGGGGGATTTGATGCATTGATTTTGGCTTTATTAACAGCTTCTATCACCATTGTCTGATGGGCTGATCCATCGAGCCATCGCTGAAAGTGGCACTGCCGCAATAGATGTGATTGTGTCAACTGATCCTCTACCAATAGCACAGGTTGATTAGAATTTTTAAATATAAATAATTGTGTTTCACAATTATGTTTCTAACTGTTGCATTCTGTTATGCATCTTCAGGTTGTTGCTAATGCATCCGGCTGTAGCATTGAAAGCACACAGACGATTGCTGCCTGCTTGAGAAAAATTGATATTGACGTTTTTTTGACTATTGCACAGGTATGCAAAACTGATTTAGACTTCTGAGATATAATGCATAAGACTTACTGGTGTCAAGATTAATGACAATGTGCCCTGTTTTTGGAATTGCTATCTATTATCTAAACTGTCTTTTCGAAGGATCCAACACTAAGATTGAGCATAAATATAGACGGATACTTCCTGACGAAACCAGTAAACGAGCTGTTCGAGAAGCATGAGATTCAGAATATACCATTCTTGACTGGTGTCAATGATGATGAAGGGGGCTGGTTATTTACTTCTGTAAGTGTGACTAGTACAGTACATTGTCTGCCTGTCTAAGCTCCAAAGTTGCACTTGTGAAAATGTCATAATTTCTTCCTTTTTTCTTAGTTCATGGCGCCTCCAAACTGGACTGAAGGAATGGACCGGGAGCAGGTTTTAAACACAATATTGCCTTTCAACGTAAGACTTGATGCTGTCTGATAACTTTTCTTCACCATTCCCAAGATTTTCTTAAAGGTGTCATTTATTTTCTTCACAGCCCAAAGAGTCCATTGTCACTGATCTGATGATAGAGGAATATATTGGAGCTGGGGAAGATCGTGAGAAAAATAGAGATGGTTTTACTGAGTTCTTTGGGGATATGTTGTTCAACATCCCTGCCATTAAGGCTGCAAATGCTCACAGAGGTACCGTGACTACAAGAATATTTTCCATCATTATTTGTGAATGGCAACATACTGTAGACCCTTTTATGTCCAGATGCAGGTGCCCACGTGTACTTGTATGAGTACCAGCATCCGCCTCATTTCTTGAAGGCAAAAAGGCCAAGCTTTGTTGGGTGTGACCACGGAGACGAAATCTTTACTGTTTTAGGGTTTTGCTTTACAACAAAACATATCCGACTAAATGGTAAGACCTTATTTGACATCTACAAACATGCAATCTTTACCTAGAGTGGAAAGTGTTTCACTAAGACTCTTGTTTTAGCTACATGCTTAGAGGAGGAAGAACAACTTAGTCGAACGATGATGGCCTACTGGGGCAACTTTGCTCGGAATGGGTAATAACCCAAACCTCCAATATTGTTTGATCAAATAGAAACAGTGAAACAACTAATAAGACAAGCTTCCCTTTACCGTGTGTTTATGTAGGTCGCCTAATGGTGATGGCCTTGCTCACTGGCCTATATATGGAAGAGAAGAGACGTACCTGGCAATAAGTGCAAAGGAGCAGGTAACTGCCCAGCACCTGAAGAAGGATCGCTTTGTCTTTATGACTCAGATCCTCCCAGAGAAGGTTCGACTACATCAGGAGAAGACTGAGCGTGTTGAACTTTAGAGGACTTGCACCATTTTGTTTTCTTTTTCAACCTGTCCTCTTCATCTTGCATCGTTTTGAGTTTAATGCAGTGATTCACTGTGACATACAGTAGCTGTTAAACTGATTTTGAGTATCTTAAACAAGCACAGCAAATAATAGGAACTATGTACCTGCGTGGGTTTTCTCCGGGCACTCCGGTTTCCTCCCACATCCCAAAAACATGCATTAATTGGAGACTCAAATTACCCGTAGGCATGACTGTGAGTGCGAATGGTTGTTTGTTTCTATGTGCCCTGCGATTGGTTGGCAACCAGTTCAGGGTGTACCCCGCCTCCTGCCCGATGACAGCTGGGATAGGCTCCAGCACGCCCGCGACCCTAGTCAGGAGAAGCGGCTCAGAAAATGGATGGATGGATGGATGGATGGATGGATGTACTTGTCCACTTTTAACATTTTGAAAAATCTAAAAAAAAAAAAAGAACATTTGAATTAAATCAACTGAATGTTGTGTGGCATTTTTTTTTTTTTTATTGTTTATGTACAACCCCAATTCCAATGAAGTTGGGACGTTGTGTTTAACATACATACATCATGTTCAACCTGTATTTAATTGAATACACTACAAAGATATTTAATGTTCAAACTGATCAACTTTATTGTTTTTAGCAAATAATCATTAACTTGGAATTTTATGGCTGCAACACGTTCCAAAAAAGCTGGGACAGGGTCATGTTTACCACTGTGTTACATCACCTTTTCTTTTAACAACATTCAATAAACATTTGGGAACTGAGGACACTTATTGTTGAAGCTTTGTAGGTGGAATTATTTCCCATTCTTGCTTAATGTACAGCTTCAGCTGTTCAACAGTCCGGGTTCTCTTTTGTCGTATTTTACGCTTCATAATGCGCCACACATTTTCAATGGGAGACAGGTCTGGACTGCAGGCAGGCCAGTCTAGTACCTGCACTCTTTTACTACGAAGCCACGCTGTTGTAACACATGCAGAATGTGGTTTGGCATTGTCTTGCTGAAATAAGCAGGGCCGTCCATGAAAAAGACGTTGCTTGGATGGCAGTATATGTTTCTCCAAAACCTGTATGTACCTTTCAGCATTAATGGTGCCGTCACAGATGTGTGAGTTACCCATGCCATTGGCACTAACACAGCCCCATACCATCACAGATGCTGGCTTTTGAACTTTGCGTCCATAACAGTCCGGATGGTTCTTTTCCTCTTTGGTCCGGAGGACACGACGTAAACAATTTCCAAAAATAATTTGAAATGTGGAGTCTTCCGACCACAGAACACTTTTCCACTTTGCATCAGTCCATCTTAGATGAGCTCGGGCGCAGAGAAACCCGCGGTGTTTCTGGGTGTTGTTGATAAATGGGTTTTGCGTTGCATAGTAGAGTTTCAAGTTGCACTTACGGATGTAGCGCCGAACTGTATTTACTGACATTAGTTTTCTGAAGTGTTCCTGAGCCCATACGGTGATATCCTTTACACATTGATGTCGGTTTTTGATGCAGTGCTGCCTGAGGGATCGAAGGTCACGGGCATTCAATGTTGGTTTTCGGCCTTGCAGCTGACATACAGTGATTTCTCCAGATTCTCCGAACCTTTTGATGATATTATGGACCCTAGATGATGAAATCCCTAAATTCCTTGCAATTGTACGTTGTACTATTTTCTCACCCACTTGTTCACAAAGAGGTGAACCACTCCCCATCTTTGCTTGTGAATGACTGAGCAATTTAGGACAGCTCCTTTTACACCCAATCATGTCACCCACCTGTTCCCAATTAGCCTCTTCACCTGTGGGATGTTCCAAACAGGTGTTTGATGAGCATTCCTCAACTTTCTTAGTCTTTTTTGCCACCTGTCCCAGCTTTTTTGGAACGTGTTGCAGCCATAAAATTCTAAGTTAATGATTATTTGCTAAAAACAATAAAGTTTATCAGTTTGAACATTACATATCTTGTCTTTGTAGTGTATTCAATTAAATATAGGTTGAACATGATTTGCAAATCATTGTATTCTGTTTTTATTAATGTTTAACACAATGTCCCAACTTCATTGGAATTGGGGGTTGTATATTAAATATCCTTATGTAAAGACAAAATGGAAAGTTTGTACCTTAACAAGTGACATGAGAAAAGTTAGCTTGTATCAGGATGGCTTTTTGGAGAATAAATGATTGTAATAATGTTGTGTAAGCTACTACAGTAAAAGTGCCGTGTAATCCACTATAATCATGGCACTTGTGATAAAAAAGATAATAGTAGTCGCACACATAGATTACTATATACTGTATTGCATATGTCTTGGTAGTAAACTTTAAAACACCAAATTTACAATTAAAGAAAAAAAACTACTCAGTTCAATTAGTGCAAATTAAAGTGTTGGTAATTACTACAAATGAGCCCTGCAGGTGCATAGCTACAAAGCAACACTAAGGTAAACCATTTAAATAGCCAGGTATAAATAACTTGGAGATAAGAACATTTATTGAACCATATGTTTTGGTTCAAATGAACAAGACAAAAGCTCTTATTTTTATTATTTTTTTGCAAATATTAGTATAGCTGCAGTGCAGTCTATTACAAGTACAGTGCCCAATGTGCCCAGTCTTTAGATATGAGTTACTATACTGCCCAGAAAAGTGCACTTGTAGTTTGAAAGCTACTGGGCAATGCCATCGAGCCATAACAAGACATACATACATAGATACATATATATATATATATATATATATATATATATATATGCACACACACACACACATGGTATAGGACGAGCTGATATTGGGGTTCTATAATGTTTAGCTAGACAGTGTCGTGAAATAAATCAGAAAATTAGATAGAGCAAGTTGTCGTTTGGATAAAAGGTCAGGCAAACATTGAAACAGCAAATGTGGTACACACAAGATGTTGCAATGTTGTATCTCTCACAAAACAATGTCATACAATGAATGAATCCAGTGTATCTATATATATATATATCTATATACTTTTCTATTACTGTACATGTTTTCAACTGATATCAAGTTAGGTGTTGTGAAATAATGTTTAGAAGCCAAAGCATATCACTGAAAATCTCTTTAAAGCTCAAAGAGCAAAAAAATAATTCTAATCTGTGCTACAGTGTTTGATGAGACAGCAATTTCTTTGCCAACATTTGCAAAGTCGCTCTGTTGCGAGAGCCAATATATTTCTGTTGGGCTATCTTTAAAATGTATTTAATGTTGTTACGTTTTAAAACAAATAGAGGAGTGGTGTCCTATTATTCACAATTTTGTGACAAAAAAATACCTGAGAAGCTGTCTATTTAAAATCATGGGTTTTACAAACTAAAGCGAAAGGCATGACTCTTCCTTAAAATAATTTGCTGCAAACCCAAATGCAAATAAAATGCAGCATGTTATTGAAAATAATGAGCACTGAATGGAAATCCATTTCACACCATTATTTTTAAAAAATCCTACAAAGTATAGACATGGTTTTAGAATCAGAGGCACATAATGTTTGAGCCATGATAAATGGTATGCAATATAGTATCTCTGTTTCTCCTGGAGGAAATATATAAATAAAAACTTTGTGACCTGTTATCATGCTGCCCTCGAGTGACTTGACTCAAGATCAGGTCAAAGTGATGAAACTGCCCTTATCAGACAGTAAAACAAAATAATACAGAGGCTGGAAAAGGTAATGTCATGATCTAATATGTACCGCTGTGAGGATGGGAGGCGAAGTATCATGTGCTGTACTGTATATTATTATATTTCTTGTTATTATTATCATTATTAATATGCCAATGCATTGTATTGCCGGAAGCAACTTGGGTTCTCATGATGTCCAAGACTGCATGTTGCGCAGCATGGCCTCGAATCGCTCCAAGTCTGGGGCATGTGCATGGGCTAGGTGGTCCGTCAGGCGACTGTAGAGACTGAAAGACTTCAACTCCAGCCAGATGAAGCCAAAACGATCCTGATCGAACAGCACAAATAGCCCTGGGGTGCGCTCTGGACTTGTGAAGCCATGCCCGGCGATCAGGCCCGTCCCGTAGAAGCTGCACACAAATTATTCAGTCAATATATGGATGGTTATTCTTTTTTTTAAATGTACAATAAACACGTGTATCCCCTTGACGCCATTCATACAACAGAATTTGTCTTAGCTTCTTGCGATCATATCAGCTTTGTGGTCATTTAAATAGGACCAATTTTCACACTAAGTCTGTTTGTGAGTAAATTAAGATGAGATAATCTTTTTTTTTTTTTTTTTTTAGAATTTTTGTTTAGTGGTGTGCCTTGAGATTTTTCATATGTAAAATGGGTGGCTTGCCTCAGTATAGTTTAGGAAACAATGGTCTGATCCCCAAGGACAATTTGAATGTGGGAGGAAGTTGGAGAATGTGGGAGGAAGCTGGAGAAAACCTATGTAAGCATGGCAGGAGCATGCAAACTCCACAGAGGAAGGCCAAATTTAAATCCCTCAACCTCAGAACTTTGAGGCGGAAGTGCTAACCACTCGCCGCCCCAAATTGTAACCCATCGAGGGAAAATTACATCTATATTGACACTTTGCAGTATACTGTATTTTTGTTACACACCATGCAGAAAGAGACCGCACACATTCAAGGTGAGATGTTAGAGTGATGGGGCGTGCAATGTGTGTTGCATCCATGAGCTGAGAAGGGGCAGGTTCGATGCTATGCTTAAGAGCACCTCGACACCAGGTCGCAATAGGTGAAAGTCTGTGATATAGACAGTCCTTATGAAAAAAAAAAACTTTTTATATGTATATAGTTTTGTCCCTCCTACAAGGTTTAACCACTTATTAAAACACTTTTCAAACACATTATAAATGTATTTAAACACAACAAAAACAAATTGCAATCATAAAATGTATAGAACATACTCTACATAGTGTAGCATCTGCATTCAATGCATGTGCCTTTAAGAGGCAGTGGCTGGTTGGAAGGCACGTTACGTCGGAGAGTCTACGTGCAAGTGTCTCGGCTTGAGCTGTGCTCATCTGCAGCTCCTGCATGACTTTGTCTTAATTTTTTACAAGTTTAACTGTTCTCCTTGTAGTCAATAAAAGCTTAAACGTGCATCGGCGACTGATGCTCTCCTTTTCTTCATGTGTAAACAGTACGTAAAGTAAGTGTACTGTAAAAACCCATATAAAAGACCACTTTAAAAAACGCAATTTATCGAGGGCGCGAACAATGAACTGCAATATAGTAGCCGTCTGGATGACCCTCACCCCTTGGCACGCTCCCCTTTACCCTACAATATTTTTTTCCAGATGTGCTTACCATTTTCTGCAAGTGCGTGGGTACACTTCATTGCGAGCCATGACTCCGAGGGGCAGGACGAAGGGTTGGCTCTCAGAAGGACTGGGGTCCACAGTTGGACCTGGCTGGCAGTCATCAGAAATGTCACCATGATCGGCTTCCGCCGCGTCTGCGGCGGCAGCGTCACCACAATCGCCTTCTGCAGGGGCTCTCACAGTGGCAGGGGTGCCTTCCCTCACCTGCCTCTGTACTTGTTCATGTACCCCCAATACGAGGCGTGACAGCTCCTCTATATTGCGCTGATGTTCCAAGTCTGGGAGGACAAGCGGCTGACTCAGATCAATATCCAAAGTCAGTTGCCCGGCGGGAACGTTGGGGTCTCCCTGAACATATAGTACAAAATACAGTTAGCTCGAAAAGACACATTTCTATTTATCTTTGGAGCCCCTCTTGACATCTGAGATGGAAAAAAAATACCATGGCATAAACACTGATATCTCTATTATTGTTTTGGGAAGTCAGATTGTTGTCACATATCAAATCAAGTTGGGACTTTATCCATATTTTTTTTCCCCATGTGTTAAAGACACCAGTGTGAACTCTTAAGGCTGTGTTCACACCTGTAGTTCGGTACGCTGGTCTGGACCAAAGGTACGCAGTCTTCACCTTTAGTTCATGTATAGTTCACTCTGGCATTCGTATCATGGGACCAAAGTTAAATTGTTAGAACGTCACAACCAGATTAGATAGTCAGTGTCACGAAGGGCAAAAAAATTAACTAAATGTGTACACCGTGAACCAAGGCCAACGGTCCCATGCAAGATGCACCACTTATCATTTTATATTTAGGTCTGCCTAAAATGAACATTTCATTCATTTTTTTTATAACTCGTCCGAACTGTTCAGGGGTGCATTGTTGCACTGTTGCAACTTTGCACCAATGTCAATCTGACATCTCTCCCTTGCGTGCATGCCCTTAGAATCCATTATGCATGTATATCGACTGGAACTTTGTGAAATCCATGTTAAAAAAGAGAATATCTCTTCCTGGAATGACTACAGTAAAGTAAAACTACAGTTCCATTCTTTTAGGTCAAAACAATTTCTATCCACAGGCCATCGGACTACTGAATGAATTCAATTTCCCTACCGTATCTAAGACTCCAAGTTGTCTGTAGCTGTCAATGTAAGTGTGAATGGTTGTTTGTCTATACACGTATGTGCACTGTGATTTTGCTGACAATCAGTTGAGGGTGTCGCCCACGGTCAACCGGGATTGGCTCTAGCTCACCCTTGTAAATATAAGCGGCACAGAAAACGGATGGAGGATCAATAAACACAGTAATTATCCTATATCTTAATCACTGGTACCCTGATAAACTCTTCAACAACTGCACTTGCACATTTTGCACACAAAATCCCCATTTACCTCTCAAGTTAATCATCTTAATTTTCTTTTTACATATTCTCACATTCTGTCCCATCGTAAGCGTAATGCATTTTCTACATACACTACTAATTTTCTCAGGTTTATTTAGTCTACTTATGCTTCAATTCAAGTTCATCCCTTTTCCCCCTTTTTTAAAATATGAGCTACTGTAGGTTTGAAGAGAACTTATAACGTAAGGATTTCTCAGGGTATCCACTGTGTTTGTGTGTGTAAAATTTTGTTAATGATTCAACAGAGGTGTCTGGCGGGGGAAAATCAAAGAGTTAAAAAAAAAACCCTGTTTTCTCTGTGTTCCAAACCTGATATTCATAGTAAAAATAAATACAGGCAAAAGGCTATAGAAAGCTTGCTGATGTGTGCGACAGTAGAGCTGGGACTTACAGTGAGTTTGGTGGCCCTTGCAGAGGTCCTGTGAAAGCTGAGCATGACAATCTCCAAACCGTGACTGCCATAGGTGCCTTTAAAGAGGCCTGGATGAATTAAGTCAGTGGGCGTTGCAGGAGGCAAGTAGATCCGTCGGTATGTCAGGCAGTTGCTAATGAGAGAAAACGACCAAGACTGTTGACAGACTAATAACGATGCTGAAGATCAAGCCTTTAGATAATTTATTTCTTCTTCGACTTTAATCAAGTAATACTGTCTTACCTAAATTTAGAACCATGCATTTATATGATGAACAGTATTTTATAAATACAGTACATCCTACATCCACTACGTATTGTTGGCATGTACGTCGACCAGGCACCACATTGTGACCACTTGCACAACATAATGATGTCCGATACACAAGCCGTATAAAAATGCTCTGCATTTACAAAGGTAATAATTTTCAGTTTAGTTTGACACTGTATTGATTTCACAATATGTTGATAATGATGGTTATTGTTTGGAGTGGTGTAGAACTGTACTGCAATGAGAGCTACAAGCGGTCATAAGGGTGTGGCTGGCCCATGTGTGATTGTAGTTTTAAATGGTGATGCTCAGTGCATTTATTTGACAGTCAAGCGCATAATCGGTCCAAAATATTTGAAACTCCTTTCATTATGATGCTGTGCAGTTCCACATCAGTGCAAACTATACGCGTATATGGTTAAATTAATACATTGTCAGTCAAAACTAAACATGTTTACCTTATTAAGGCAGATACAATTTAATTAATTTTACCTATTTGATTGTTAAAATAAAAACTGAGCCTTATCATAGTTGTTATCTACAACCTTGTGCAGAAATTAGCATTGGATCTCATTGTGCAAGTTATGTACCTAATGTCATTGGCAATGATTGTAAAATACGTGTATACGGCAATATTACAATTTGTAGTCCAAAAATCATGTTTCGGGAAAGTATCTGATGTAAAAACCTGTGCATTCAAATGTTGCATACTCATATTGGCTGGTGTAAATGAACTTCATCAGGATGAGTTCCTGCATATGCTCATGGAAGATTTCTTCTAGCGTCCGGCCCCATTCTTCCTCCAGCCATCTCCTGAACTCCTACACACACACACACACACACACACACACACACACACACAGAACATCCGAATGCTGCAGTAAGAGTTTTGACTTGAAGTAAATAAAACCTTATTAAGCTAAATAATCACTGCAAAACAGAAGAAGTAACTTCTGATTTGACCTACTTCCTGTCTGCCTCCTGGCATGTGGTGGTGATCTGTCTGGTTACATTTTGTTGAAAATTCATCCTTCTTGACAGTCTAAAAATAACACAGAAAATGAACTACTTTTCACACATAAACACATTTTTATGAATCGAATACACTTCATTTCGATGGTCCTCACTTGGATGTCTCCTTTGTGGGGACCCTTGTTTCCATACATACACTCCACAGTGGCCTTTTTGCTCTCCCACATGTGGATACGAAAGAGAGGCCGTCTTCTCATGGGATCCTCCACACGAGGGTCATGTGGTGGCAAATACATCCAGCCGATGATGAATAGCCCATCCACCTTTGAATAATTTATCAGCCAGCAAAAAAAAAAAGACTTTCTTGTCAAACATCTGCAGCTAAATATTGCATTTCATGAAGTGTATTTATGCTTACCACTACGTTAAGTAACCCCCCATAAGGGCCTATGTCAGGCTGCCATAATCCCAAAATGTGTCTGTATGGATGAAGAACTGCAACACAAGAACACAGTGCACCATAATCAGCATTCCCATAGTGCTGTGCACATGCTTGAGGCTAAAGCACACAGCACACTTTTTTTTTTTTTGTTTAGTCTCAATTAGTACAGAGTTCAATTTATTGGAAACCTCAAAGGAATATGTGAGGGGATTGAGTTTCCCCCTGCCAGCTTGCTGAACAAAACAATATGTATCTACAGTATGTCTCTATTTCTGATCACAAAAAGCATTTTCAAAACACGCAGAAAGCAAAACACTTTCAATCAGAATTACACCAAGAGTACCAACTCCCCCTCCCCCCGCCCCCATAAACACGCTTAGGCCCTCATGCTGTAGCCATTTATGTCAGGGCCTGTGTACATACAGTGTGTGTACACGTCTTTATAGTCCATATGCTCGTAGTCCGGAAGGAGTTTCATGAAACGCCCAGACTTCACTCGTGGGTTAACACCTGAACAGGCACAACACAGGCATGTAGAGGAGCCACAGATCCAGGTGTGCTCTGACTAACGAAGCACTCAATTGAACGTGAACACAATGTGCCGAAAAAGTGGGATCCAAAAGACCACGCTTCGTTAATTCCAAATTTAAAAGACAAAGGCTTTTGCTTTCACCAGGAATGATTTCTACTCACAGTATTACAACTATGGTTGACATTTCACTCACGTTTCACATAGAGCTCACGGCTAGAAACTCCACCAACTTCCATCTTTCTCAGATCCTCCTTCATGTGGAACTCTGCAGAGGAAAAAAAAAAACAGTATGAGAAGTATAACCAGAAGGGAAGGGCACGCACGTTATTGACATTGGGATGTGTTATGCACTGTGGGGTTTTACACATTTTAAGCCGAGATGGCAAGAGAGAAATGTCATGGCAGCAACACCACTATCAGGAGAAGTGACCCAAATAGACATTGTTGACACACTTGGGGTATCAAGCAGCTTCTGAAGCTTTGCAATCACTAATGAATAATATGCTACTATGTATACAAACTTCAAAACTGAAGAGTCTTACACAATCGGGACAAAAGAGATGGAACACATCTCAGAATTTCTTGGCTTTGACTCCCTTGAATTTTGAATCTCGACATTACCAGAACATTTGAGGCTATTCTATGCCTCCCAACTTTGCGGAAGGTCAGTATCGGAGAGGGCCTCTTCTGTTCCGGCAGTGCCCCAGTGCACAAAGAATGCTCCGTAAAGACATGCTTGGATGAGTCTTGTGTGCAAGAATCATCAAACACATTTGTGTTGAACTAGAACAGAACTAGTGATTCATCAAGTCAACTCATTTCAAACTTCTCTGAAGAGTGCAAGCTCTTCTCACAGCAACTCCATATTTGCTTTCAGTTTCAGTTTCTTAAAGAGTGATAGTACCTTAATACTTTTGGTCATTTAGTCTATTTTGCAATGTAAGGGGATCTTCACTGCATCTTAATTGGATGCATTAGATTACAAGGGTGTTACAGACTGACTGCAAGATTTTATCTTTCTAATTCTGAATCATGAGATAGCAACTCAACGTGTGGTTGGAATTTTCAACGGTACGGGACATACTGTACCTGTGTGCAAACCGATTCTCGCATTCTATTTAAGGTCCCATATTTTACCAAACCAACGTTTTCTAGTATTTAGGATGTTATATTGTCTCTATGGTGCCTCAGTAAACGTGAAATATCAATTAAAATCGGCCACGCATTCCTGAGCTCCAGACGTTTTATTCTGCCGAGAGGCCTGAAATCAGGTCGTTTGAATTTCTCGATCATAAATTTCTATGCCACTGGCGAAGATCTCCGCTCCCGAACCAGCGTTGTCAACGTGTGCTCTCAGAAGTGGGTTTTCTGCACAGAGGCAACAGATCATAGGAAAGCGGGACAAAGCAGATGAAAAAATAAATAAATTCGTCAACCAGAAGTAGCTGTCAGAGGGGCCCTCCTATGCCAAAACCGAAGTGTTTTTTTTTTTTTTTTTTTTTATGAAATTGAAACTTTTATACAAAGATGTCAAAGACAAAGATATGTTAGACACTCACTCTATGGAGCCCTATTTAGCCAAAATATGGGACCTTTGAGTTGTCATAGTCAAGTATTCCTCTCTTTTTAAGTTGCAGGGTTTCAAATTTGAGTTCTGATATTTTCCAAAAGCGTGTTGTACAGGACTGGTACACCCTCCCGTAGGGAATAGGAAATAGCAGCTGCCAAACCTACAGCATCCGGATACAAGATGTTATTCTAAATATATAAAGGCCGTGACTATATTGTCCATCTAAGCCAGCGATTCCCAACGTGGCACATTGGTGCGCTATCCAGTGTTTCTCACGTAAAATATGTACCTTGCCTCAATAAAAGGTTGGGAATCACCGATCGAATCACCGATCCCGGCGGAACCTTGCGCAGACTGGCTTGCCTAGCGACATTTGCGCGATTGCTGAGCTGCACCGGGGCCTGTTAACGAAATAAGCCGATCTGCATTTGCTGTGCTTTGCTTTGCTTTGCTTTGCTTTGCTTTGACAGCGGCGAGTCGGCGCTCCTCGTTTCCGATCACTAGCCAGGCCTCTACCGGCTCGACGCCGAACACGAGCAGCAGCTCATATCATTTATAGCACGGAGGAATGTCACGTCGTGTGTAAATAAATGTGCGCGATGCAGCAGACACTTGCAGTGATCTCATCGTCTGCCGTCTTGATACCTTTCATGCACCGCCTTCTCCAGATGGTTTCTGTGTTGAGAATGTGTCTAAATTTCTTGCAGGCGAGGGCGACATTGGGTAGCGCAGTTCCGGGAAGCAAGGAGAAGATCTCCACTAAAAGCTCCGGCGGTAGTTCCGACAAAGCATGCGGGTGCTGGTGCGGGTGCGGGAGTCCCGCGCCGTCTAGCGCGTTGCGGTGCAACCGGCTCGGCCCTGCGGTGTTGACGCCGCTCTCCCGGTCCCCGCAGCCGGCGGTGCCTTGCTTCTGGCCCACGATCCGCTCCTCCTCCTCCTCGTCCATGTCGGAATCGCTGCCCTGGTCCCGCTGATTGTGTCGCGGTCGCCTGCGGCACCTCCGCGACTGACCCACACCGCAGAGCCTGGCACAAACAGCCATCCGTGGTCAGCAGACAGCGAGCGACATTACATCACTGCCACTCGGGTTTCCGCTGCAGTGTGCTCGATCTCTTCCTCTCGTGCGTCTGGACGCGTGGGCCTCTGGTGGCGGAGCGAGTGAACCAAGTGCAAGGAAACACTCGTCACGTCAGCCTAGGATTTGCTGGGTGATGCTTTTCAAGGTTTAAATCATAATCGGTGGCGTTTTTATCGCCTTATGTCGCATTATGTAGTGTAATAATCGGAATATTGTCGATAATTACTAGATTTGATTAACAGAATTTATTGGATTTTACTTCACATTTGCATGTTGTTAGGCAGAGTTCATTTGGGGTCAATCATCACAGTAATTATGGGCAGGAGCGGGATTATTTTTGTAATAGAATCATTTCTATTTCTTAAATAAAATCAAAAAAAATATCAGTGATCAGTGTTTCCCCAACTTTATTGAGCCAAGGGACATATCTAGCCTTACTTGAGTTTAAAAAATAAATAAATAAATACATAAATAAATATATATATGTGTGTATGTATATATGTATGTATGTATATATATATATATATATATATATATATATATATATATATATATATACACACACACACACACACAGAGCGGCTGAAATAAGTATTTAACACGTCACCATTTTTCTCACTAAATATATTTCCAAAGGTGCTATTGACATAAAAATTTCACCATATGTTGGGAACAACCCAAGTAATCAACACATACGAATAAAGTAGAACAAATAAGATCAGAAATTAAGTTATGTGTAATAATGTGAAATGACACAGGGAAAAAGTATTGAACATGCCAACTGGTATTTATTTAATACTTTGTACAAAAGCCTTTATTTGCAATGACAGGTTCAAGATCCCTCCTGTATGGAGAAACTAGTCGCATGCATTGCTCTGGTGTGATTTTGGCCTATTCCTCCACACAAGTAGTCTTCAAATCTTGAAGGTTCCGTGGGCTTCTTTTATGGACCTTGAGTTTCAGTTCCTTCCATAGATTTTCATTGGATTCAAGTCAGGTGATTGGCTGGGCCATTCTAGCAGCCTTATTTTTTTTTCTTTGAAACCAGTTGAAAGGTTCCTTGGCAGTATGTTTTGGATCATTATCCTGCTGAAATATCCACCCTTGTTACATTTTTCATAATCCTTGTAGATGGCAGCAGATTTTTGTCAAGAATGTCTCTGTACATTTGCCCATTCGTCCTTCCTTCAATAATGTGAAGTTTACCAGTACCATTTGCTGAAAAGCAGCCCCACACCATCGTTATCCCACCTCTGAACCTGACTGTTGGTATGGTGTTTTTAGGGTGATGTGCAGTGCCATTTCTTCCCCAAACATAGTATGCGTTATGGCATCCAAAGAGCATGGCACGTTGGACGACTGGTTAGAGCGTCAGCCTCACAGTTCTAAGGACCGGTGTCCAATCCCCGGCCCTGCCTGTGTGGAGTTTGCATGTTCTCCCCGTGCCTGCGTGGGTTTTCTCCGGGCACTCCGGTTTCCTCCTACATCCCAAAAACATGCATGGTAGGTTAATTGAAAACTCTAAAGGTGTGAATGTGAGTGTAAATGGTTGTTTGTTTGTATGTGCCCTGCGATTGGCTGGCAACCAGTTCAGGGTGTACCCCGCCTCCTGCCCGATGATAGCTGGGATAGGCTCCAGCACGCCCGCGACCCTAGTGAGGAGAAGCGGCTCAGAAAATGGATGGATGGATATATATATATATATATATATATATATATATATATATATATATATATATATGACATTGAAGGTGATATTTGCACTTTTCAAACTGCTACCAAATACTTCACCACCCCCCCCCCCCCCCCTTGCTTCTCTGACCAAAGCCATATACTAACGTAAAGGTGCAAGAGACATGCATTGTATGAACCTTTACCTTTGTTTTGTCTCGAGAGATGTCGAATTACTTCTTTTTTTAACTTTTTGCTAACTGGAGGTGAATAATCCAGCCAAATAAAAAAAAATGGGCAAAGCGGCGTGTTGTACCGACAGCGAGGCTGCAGCAAGTGCTCGCGTGTGTGTGCTTAAGAAGATGATTGACACACTATTCAGTTTCACCTTTTGTCTCCATGGTGTCCGACAGGACAAGTTTTAAAATAATACAAATTACATACAGAGGGATTTTTCGAAGATAATTTTAATAATATTCTACTGTCATCTTATCCAACACTTGTAAAACAGATTAATACATAGGGTAATATGTCCAAATTTTACTATTTTACCTTCATATATAGAGAAGGGCGGCATGGTTAGCACATCTGCTTTACAGTTCCGAGGACCTGGGTTCAAATCCGACCTCGTCTGTGTGGAGTTTGCAAACAGCGTGGGTTTTCTCCGAGTACTCCCGTTTCTTCCCACATCCCAAAAACATGCGTAGTAGGTTAATAGAAGACTCTCAAATTGCCCATAGGTGTGAATGGTTGTTTGTTTATATGCGCCCTGCGATTGGCTAGCGACCAGTTCAGGGTGCACCCCGCTTCTCAGCACGGCCGCGACCCTAGTGAGGATAAGCGGTATGAAAAATGGATATAGAGAAGCCAACAAATGTTATACGACTTGGCATGTCTCAGGTACAAGCTTCCCAACTGTAAGTGTGGCCAACACAAAACTGATAACCCAAGCCTCATCGATAGAATACAATACAAAATACAAATATAATAGTAAAAACACAGATTTATATCCACACATATACAGTTTTTTTGTATATACAGTACAGTACAGCAGGCAGACTGATGTATAATGACTATAGACAAAAAGTATGATTGTGTAACTTTTATTGTGAAGGCACCACGAGGGCTTTTAGAAAGTAAACTGTTTACAATAAGATCAAATATAATTAATTATTATTTGAATTTTTTTTTTTCTATTTTATAATAAGTTTCTAGTGTAAGTGTAGGTGTTTACAATAAGAGCAAATATCACATTGAAATAACTAACACAGTCTGAAAGTTGCAATGATTGCAACATACAGCTCAGAGATTGGGCAATTGGTCAGTTCTTGGAAGAAGGCAGCAGAGGATTGGACCTCGTAGGCAATCGTTGGTTCTTGGAAAAATTATTGGCTCTAATCCCTCAAATCAGTTTTATATTGTGGTTAATACAGAAAGCTCATATATTTAGTCAAACTTGGAGCTCTTAATATAATTTAATGATGTATTTAAAAGAAATCGTTTTTTAAGACATCAAAATAAAAGACAATGTAATAAAAAAAACCCGAGCCAGCCAGGAGTCGAACCTAGAATCTTCTGATCCGTAGTCAGACGCGTTATCCATTGCGCCACTGGCCCTGTTGTAACATACTGACATTACAGTCGACATATTACTTCGTGCAAAAGCGGGCAGTAGGTAGGTATGAAGTGTTTAAAACAAACCATGGCCGGAACGAGCAAAACAAAACAACAAAAAACAACAACAACAACTAAAATCGTCTATGTAATGACGTTTCAGAAATAGCTCTAACATTAATTTTATGCTTCTTCTAATTGCACAACTGACTTGTGTTTTAGTATGATTATATTAAATATTGTTTGAAAATGACGAGTTTGCGTGACACTGCAAGCGCGACATGACAACCCACAAAAACGGAACCGGAAGTTTTAAAAAATATATATAATTATTTATTTTTGCTGGCGGGAAATACGCCACTTGCAAGTAGGTTGCGTCGCGGAAAGGATTTCGTTTCCATTTTCATACTTTTCCTCCACCATGAAGGCTGAAATGGAGAGAATTCTTTCTTTATCAGACGGTGACAGTTCTGCAGAACTCCAGAAGTACTTGTCGTCCCTCACCGCAGACAAGGTAACTCGTGTTGACTCGCATCGTGAGCTAAGCACGATTTATGCTTTTGATTCGTTATTTAAAACACGTACTTTTTTTGTTTTTGTTTGGAAGTTGACTACGCTTATTACCAGTAGTGCACTCAAGGGCAAGACTATTGGCATAATTATTAAAGCCATATTCAAAGGTAAGACCTTTGTTCTGTGTAAATATAAACTCCTATCGTTGAAATAAGAAAAGCTCTCAGGGAACCAATATATTGCCTCTTTTTTATTTTAGGCTCTCCACCTGGATGTAGCGAAGGGTCAACACGCAGACTGCTGCTTTATCAACATTGCATCCCTCTGTGCGAGTCTGGTGACCTCCAAAATGAGGTGGCAGCTGATGTCATTGGACTGCTCATGCTGGAGGTGCAAACGCACGTTGCAACTCTCGTTTATCATTGGAAAAAAAAAAAGAAACATTCAACTTTTGCATCGAAGATGGCACACGATGCTTGTGGAAACCTTTTCTGTCGATGAGTTACTTTCATAGCGTTTGACCTTTTCACCTTGCTTGCTCAACGTTTTGTTGTTCTTTTTCATTCTTATTTTGACTCTGTTGTGTGTACATACAGACACACACTCTGGTTGGACCATCCCTTGCTAAACTAGCAGAGCTATTTGTTGAAGAAATCAAGGCAGGAAAAATAGGCAACGGGAAGTCCTTGGAGCTATTTCCTACTGTGCTTACTGCCATGACCGCTTGTGAAATGTTGTCATACGGCAAAGGTTAGTACAGATTGTGTATGAATATGGTTCATGTGGCTCAAAAAAAGATTATTGAAACATATATTTTGTTTAACCACAGGTGAACTCAGTGGTGAGCAATACAAGAAACAGCTGATCAACAGCCTCTGTTCAAGCAGGTGATATGATGCTCATAGCCTTACAAAATAATCAATTCATTATGATTTTTCTTTTAATCCGTACAAACACTGTACACCAATATGTTAAGTAACAGTGACAATTTAATTCCAACAACTAGTAAAGGCTGAATAGTCATTTACCTCTAATGTAACACTTGTATTTCTAATGTAGATGGGACTCACAATGTGTTATCCACCTGACAACAATGTTCAGGTAACTTATTTGGTTTTCTCACATTAGTAATATTTGCACAACATTGTCAAAGTCGTGCTCCGACTTTTTTTTGAGTGCGTCTGCTTCATTTTAGGGATGTGCCCTTGTCATCAGAAGAGTTGCGCTTCGTGGTGGAAAAAGTACTGCGGATGTTCAGCAAGCTGGACCTGCAGGAGATTCCGCCACTTGTTTATCAGTTGCTCTTGTTATCCGCAAAGGTGGGAGTGTGTGACAAACGTGTCGCAAGCAAGTCATCCATTCAGTCTAAATGGCCATGCTCCACCTCGTAGGGTTGCAAGAAACAGGTCCTAGACGGAATCATCATTTATTTTAAGCAGCAAGACCTTCACCATCAAGAGGAGCAGAAAGATGGAGAGTGGGTGATTCAAACATTGCAAGTGGCCCTGCCCATGTTAAATGATTATTACCTTTCATTACGCTCCTTCTTCCCTCTCTCAGGAGCTTGGATTTAGAGGTTCAGTCCATTCCACAGGACCAGTTAAGACATGTGGAGGGTACTGTCATCCTCCACATTGTTTTTGGAGTGAGGCTAGACCATGAACTTGGGAGAGAATTCCTGAAAAGCATCAAGGTAACTTTTGTCGCATCTGTCACTAAAATTGTTACATCATTTGATCACCGGCAGATACTTTTCGTGGATATCGTAAATCATTGCTTTCCACCAGGCATCGTATGGGGATCTTTGCCCTTTCAGTGTTGCCCTATTGCTCTCGGTTGCACGCATCCAGCGCTATGAGGAACAGGTCAGAAGTCGCTGCTAAGCTTCTTTCTTTATCTTCATCTGAATCTCTTCTGCTAATTCATTAACTTCCCCATTCTCTGTATTCGGTAGGTGTTTGAACTTTTCAAGGGAGCAATCGTCAAGAGCTTCAAAGATGAGCAGCTGCTGCAGGGATCCAAGTTCCTGCAGGACCTCCTGCTTGGCCACTGTAGTGTTGCTGAGATGATTTTGGATACAGTGAAAAGCAGGTGTGAGCAGTTTCAGGCCACGATGAGTTAATTATTTCATATGCACCATTCAAAATTACCGTGGAACCTCTAAGGGCAACCACAATCTATTCTCTGTCGCACGTTTTCCTTAGATTTGTGCATATTATATAATGCATAATTATAATTCCATTGCAACATGCTGCCAATTTTTTTTGTCTGAGGTTGTTGTCACATTTCTGTTGGGCCAATTATATTACTCATCACTCACTGTAGTAGTCTCGCCACGCTGCACTATTTGCATATCTGTTGTTGACCAATACTGGCCACTCATGCCAGAGTAGCATCTGCTCCATTTGCACACTGATTGAGGAGTATCTGCAACATTTGCACAATCAACATTGTCCCAGATTATCGCACTACTCGTCACTTTAAACTGCGTACACTCCTTGAAGTTTTGGCGCCCTTTGCACAATGATCATTGCACCGGACTATTGCGAGATTAGTCATTCGAACTGCTGTAAGTGCTAGAGGACTCTGCATCTTTTTGGACAATTGTCAAAAAAAATTACAATTTGTACCGGCATTACCGGATAACTAGCAACCCTTTATTGCTCAGTAACTGTTTTTGTCAATGTCTTTATGCGTCAGGACACCCGTGACCCTAGTGAGGATAAGCGGTTAAGAGAATGGATGGATAAGCATATCGTACCAAACGGCCCAGAAATGGATTAATATGCAGTCCTGAGCAACCTCCCAAATGTTTGTGACTTTTCAGACTGTTTCCAAAATGTATGGCCTTATGCGCATTTGAACTTAAGTTCCAGCAAATTGTCTACATAGTGGGTGTGGCACCTTTTTTTTTTTTTTGTTTTAATTTTAATTTTTTTAATTTTTTTTTTATTTTTTACCTCTCCAAGGTGGCTCATGTGTTCTATTGTTATCATATTGTCATTTGTTCTCAAGCAATCACACTTCTACTATGTTCACATTGAATAAAAAACATTGGTTATTTTAGTTAAAAACATGAACTTGCATGGCTTTTTTTTCACAGTGTCTTTGGATGGGATCATGTGACTCAAAGCCTGGTGCAGCTAGGCTTCTTCCTGATGGACACATTTGGACCTAAACCTGGACCATTTGGAAAGACCACAGAAGGCTCTGCTACTGTGGCCCGGACCCCCACTCAGCTGGCATGTAAGCTAGGAGGTCAGGTGCTCCTGCAGGGCTTTAAGGTACAGTAGATTTTTTATTTTTTTTTTTTTAAATAGAACTATTGTAATACCCTTTCTGGGATGGATTGGACTTGTTTCTTGTATTTTCTTACTATGATGTGTTTTTGTTTCGTAAGCTGCACGAGGCAATCAGAGGCGAGATACTGGAACAGGTTCTGAACCGACTGGTCACAAAAACTGTCTCACCTATCAATCATTTCTTAGGTAAATTACACTCACTTCTGTCATAATTATGTGTACTTACACAATCTGATCTAATACAGTACCAAAATTCAATCAAAACTCCACATAATTGATTTGAAAGGCATATTTTTTGATAAAGCTCTTTTATTGGATCGTATTAGATTGTGCATGTGGTCATAATGTTGTGGCTGGCAAGTGTACATCTTAAATTGAAATGTGCCGTAGTGTCTGTTAAATATACCTTGATTATAAAATGTGTGTCTATGTCCTCAGAGCTCTTCTCAGACATTGTAACTTCTGCTCCTATGATACTTCTGGAGTCATCCTCCAAGGTGACAGAGACATTCGACCATCTGTCTTACCTCCCCCTGGCCACCGTGCAGGGCTTGCTAAAAGCTGTCCAGGTACCAGAAAGACACAGCATACACTCACTTCTTTACATGCAAGGTTCCTACACACCTATAGAAATACATTCCCAGGTCTGGAAAACTATGGAAAATGGAAACTATTGCATCGACAAATATTCATGTTTCCAAGACCTTTACAACAGCTCTATTTTTGAAAACAACAAAATTTGAAAATCGAAAAAAATATTTAGATCTATCCATGTTTTTTTTTTAAGGCACTTAGAAGTGCACCTACAATGGTCGTGTGAGAGCACACAGTATTATACTATGATCTTGGTGAATACTCGATTCTGATTGGCTCAGGAAATTCCATCGGTGTACATTATCAGCCGATAATGTACAACCTTCGAACGTCTCAAGTCGTTCCTGTCAAAAAATCTTTACATTGTTCCAAATTAATGCACAGATTATATGAGCAAACATAACAAACCTGACAGTCAGATTTTCTGATAAGTAAACATGAAGTACTCTGAGGACAGGAACTAGCCAATTTAAAACAAAAATAAGTGATTTAATCATTTAAGACCTTTAATGACTGGAATGGTGCTGAGGAATTGAGGGAAAATTGAAGAAACAGAAGCAGCACAAAGAATCAATTCCGTACTATTTAAACAAAAGGAAAATTACAAAATCGGCGATTAAATGCCGACACACTTCATGGCACAAAATCTGACAAATACGAACTGAACACTTCACTGTTGATGTTTGAATCATACCCTGCGACAATTTTATGCCACCGTCCAGTCAACGAAGACCGACATGGACTACAGCCTTGCCAGCCTGAGAGCTTGCATCAACCATCACAGAGAAATATACTGAATATATAGCTATAAATCTTCCAGAAATTATTTGCTGACATAATGACATATAAAGAATCAGAATGAGAAACATCCATTTACTCAATGTCACAAATTATTAGAATTTTTTTACTGAGAAGTCTGGAATTTTGAAATCTCAAATGTGTAGGAACCCTGGTAGAAACACGTGTCAAATGTTGTCACTGTTTGATTTCCAGCCTCTGCTGAAAGTCAGTATGTCCATGAAAGATGCATTGATTCTGGTTCTCCGCAAGGCCATGTTTTCAAGGTATGTCCATTTTGTATATTGTTGCCAATTTAAGACATGGTCTCCGTATGTTTCACTTCAATGGGATTGGCTCATGTAATTTATCATGTTATAGGCTACATATGTGAACGGGCAATTTGAGATTCTTAGTTGAACTTTTCTGCCTCTTCACCAGTCAACTGGATGGACGAAAGTCAGCTGTAACTGGCTTCTTGTTGCTGCTGAAGAACTTCAAAGTGCTCGGCAGCCTGACCTCCAGCCAGTGCAGCCAGACATTCTCTTCCAGCCAGGTATGTAGCTTATCTATTTATTGTCAGCCGAATAGCATAATTGCCCGAGTCTTTTTTTTTTTTTTTTTTTTTTTTTTACATTTTCAGAAAACAATAAAAGCACAACACATTAGCAAGAACATAGGCATTGTTTGTTGATATTGTGACAGAAAGTTAAAAGCAACTCATGCTATTATGCGCTGAGGCTAACAATATGCAAAATTGCAAAGAAACTATTTACAACTAAAATAGTAAAAAAAAAAAAGTCTCTTCATTAGGTTGAATAATGATAAGCAAAAATTGTTCCCTCCGCTTTCTGCTGAAGGTCTAATTTGTGAAGGTATGAAATTAATGATCCTAAAAATATGTCAGCTTACTACAGAATGCTCTTGTTTTGGTTCTGAATGTAGAGATCAACAATGCAGCAGCGGATTTATTCTAGTGGGTTACAGGGCTGCGGGTGACCCCTACATTTACCTTATCACCTTTGCCAGAAAGCTGGAATGTAGTAGTTTTTAAAAGAACTACAATTTATAAACAATATATAGTTGCTTGGTGGATTGGTTTTACCCTGTTTAATAAATGTTGCATCCTTTGATTTTTCTGTAGCAGCCCTCACAGGAAAAGGTTTGGACACCCCTGATTTAGTCTTCGATGAACTTAGCGTGCACGGTTTTGGAATGTGGGAGGAAGTTGGAGTAACTAAAGAAAACCTCTGCAAGGACTTGGAGAACATGCAAACTCCACACAGAAAGGCCAAAGCAGAGATTCAAACCCCCAACCTCAGAACTGTGAGGCAGATGTGCTAACCAACCACTTGATCATTGTGCCGGCAAACTAGTTTTGTCAAGGGAAAAAAAGTGGATGTAATTCTTGATCTATAGGGTATTTTGATGAAAGTGCATCACAAACATGTTATCAAGACACGTTAAAATGTGGATT
The DNA here is from genome assembly GCF_024500385.1 of Phyllopteryx taeniolatus. NCBI lineage: Eukaryota > Metazoa > Chordata > Actinopteri > Syngnathiformes > Syngnathidae > Phyllopteryx > Phyllopteryx taeniolatus. Next base: position 13,095,119 of record NC_084506.1, read on the forward strand.
CATCCACAATATGTCTCCTTTAAAGTACTTGATTCTAGAACTATTTCATAATAAATAAAGTGAAATACAATAAGGCGGCACGGTGGCCGACTGGTTAGAGCGTCAGCCTCACAGTTCTGAGGTGCGGGGTTCAATCCCCGTCCCCGCCTGTGTGGAGTTTGCATGTTCTCCCCGTACCTGCGTGGGTTTTCTCCGGGCACTCCGGTTTCCTCCCACATCCCAAAAAACATGCATGAATTGGAGACTCTAAATTGCCCGTAGGCATGACTGTGAGTGCGAATGGTTGTTTGTTCCTATGTGCCCTGCGATTGGCTGGCAACCAGTTCAGGGTGTACCCCGCCTCATGCCCGATGACAGCTGGGATAGGCTCCAGCACGCCCGCGACCCTAGTGAGGAGAAGCGGCTCTGAAAATGGATGGATGGATGGAAATACAATAAAACGTATGTGCGCAATCTTATACTTGGCATATGAACCCTGACAGATGCTCATTTGTCTTCCTGGAACCCTGACTAGATCCAAGTGGATGTTCATTCTCGATATAACGCTGCTGCCAATGAGGCGTTCTGTCTGGAAATCTTAAGCAGCCTGCGTCGTTGCCTTGGCCAGCAGGCTGATGTGCGCCTCATGCTGTACGAGGTTTGTGCTGTTTTCTAAGCCTTATGGTCTTCCCCCCCCCCCCCCCCACACACACAGCGATTCAGATTTGAATATCATAGTATGATGAAATTGCATTGACACTTGGAGTATTGTGGTACATGCTGCTCTCTTTCACACGGATGGTGCGGATGTGATTTACGGTCAGTACCTCATATCTACCCACTGCCGGTCCCAAGCCTGGATAAAAAAAAAAATTGGTGGGTTGTGTCGGGAAGGGCATCAGACATAAAAACTGCTGAACAAATCATGCGAGTGACTCGCTATTGCGACCTCTGACGGGACAAGCCAAAAGTCACGACGACACTTTTGCATTGCATTCTAGTTCAGGACGCTTCGTGTGACGGAAGATGCGCATCGAGCTTCTTTATAAGGGTTGTGTTGATGGTTGTGTTATTCAGGGCTTTTATGATGTTCTTCGTCGGAACTCCCAACTTGCTAGTTCCATCATGCAGACTCTTTTCTCACAGGTATGATATGATATATCTTTGTTCTTAATGACGTACTTGTCACGTTTTATGTATTGTTGATATTTTTTTTGTGTGTGTGTTTGTTTTTGTTTGTATCCTAGTTGAGGAGGTACTATGAACCTGAACAAGATCTCTTGCCCCCAGTGAAACTGCACCCATGCATCACAGCTCATGGAGAACAGATCCACCTTCAGGAGCCTCTGGTACTGTAGAAGTTTTATGGCGCTGATTTGCTATTTTTAATTTGCTCAGTGACACACGTTTTGTTATTAAATCAGTACTGACTTATGTTCATCTGGATAGTTGGACAATTATTCCCATGCCACTCTTGTTGAAATCTTCACGAAAGAGTGGAAGCTGTGATAGCTTTAATACTTAATTTATTGTGTCTGCTTTGTCAATACTTTTCTATCTCAGGCCCACCTGGTATGCTGTACAGTACAGTGCCTGCTGTGGCATAAAAATATGCGGCAATCAGCCAAAATCAGTGCTTACGACAGTGATGATGACGATGACGACAAAGACGAGGATGAGGGATACCAGTCCGAGCTACAGACAATTTTAGAGAGTATCACAAAACGCATGATCAAAAGTGAAATGGAGGACTTTGAACTGGTACGCACACATGGCACCCTGTGGTAAATTATATTAATTCAACGGTATCTTGTTCAAATGTAAAGCTACAGATAAAATTGTGAACCAAATGGAAATTGAGCTGACACCACAGTCAATTGTCTATATATATGACACAACCCCATTCTTCCTAGTTATTTGTAAAAGTCATGGTATGCCGTGCTCTGTTTTATCAGGACAAGTCAGCAGAATTCTCCACTGCATCCAGTGTTGGTGTGAAGAATAATATCTATGCTGTGCTCGTGATAGGACTCTATGAGGTCCTCATGGAGTACAACTTTGTCAAAGCCAATTACAGGTATCTGTCACCTCCTGTTTTTTGTGTGAGGATTATGTGAGGAATTTTAGCTTTGGAAACCTTGTATGAAACCTTTAGTAAAAGTGCCTTTGAGGAGCTGCTGGAGCTGTTCAACTGCTACCACAAGCTTTGTGAGATCCTGAGGGAGAAATCTGGAAAGGGTCGGCAGCCCTCAAACAAGACGCCACGAAGTTTACTCTCAATGGGCTTTATATCAACTCTCCTCACTGTGCTCTTGAGGTAAGTATGCACAATATGTATTCTTGTTACTGTTTTCCTTGCTTATTGGTTCCAGGTGCTGATAGCTACAGTACATGTCAAGACTAATTATAACAACAACAGTATTTTAGGACCTGATTTACTAAGATCCAAAATGGCAGGTGCTAAATTCGGTGTGCTGTCACGCTAACAGATTGAGAGAGCGGTTAGCAACAGGTGTAAAAGTGGTAGAAAACGCCGCATTTAAAAAAGGAGTTTGTGCTTTAGATGCTCTGATGGTTTTCACCATCTGCACTGCAAGTCAAAATGTATTTAAATTGGCAGTGTTTTATTTGATATAACTCGCCCTGAGTGCGTGTGAATTGTCTGCATCTGCCTATCCTGGGTAACATTGCATTTAAAACTTGGGACAGAACATGCGGAGAACATGAACTGAGACAGGCCATCACCAACTGTCACATTGCACCGAAGGGACCCAGACGCACAGGAATACGGAGTTGAAAGGAGTTTTGACATTTGGAATATGGCATGAATCTTCACTCTGACTGGCTCCATGTATCCCTTAGAACATGTGTGTCAAACTCAGGCCCGGGGGCCAAATTTGGCCCACGATGTAATTAAAACCCCAATTCCAATGAAGTTGGGATGTTGTTTTAAACATAAATAAAAACAGAATACAATGATTTGCAAATCATGTTCAACCTATATTTAATTGAATACACTACAAAGAAAAGATATTTAATGTTCAAACTGATACACTTGATTGTTTTTAGCAAATAATCATTAACTTAGAATTTTATGGCTGCAACACATTCCAAAAAAGCTGGGACAGGGTCATGTTTACCACTGTGTTACATCACCTTTTCTTTTAACAACATTCAATAAACGTTTGGGAACTGAGGACACTAATTGTTGAAGCTTTGTTGGTGGAATTCTTGCTTGATGTACAGCTTCAGCCGTTCAACAGTCCGGGGTCTCCGTTGGTGTATTTTACGCTTCATAATGCGCCACACATTTTCAATGGGAGACAGGTCTGGACTGCAGGCAGGCCAGTCTACTACCCGCACTCTTTTACTACAAAGCCATGCTGTTGTAACACGTGCAGAATGTGGTTTGGCATTGTCTTGCTGAAATAAGCAGGGGCGTCCATGAAAAAGACATTGATTGGATGGCAGCATATGTTTCCCCAAAACCTGTATGTTACTTTCAGCATTAATGGTGCCTTCACAGATGTGTAAGTTACCCATGCCATTTCCACTAACACAGCCCCATACCATCACAGATGCTGGCTTTAGAACTTTGCATTCATAACAGTCCGGATGGTTCTTTTCCTCTTTGGCCCGGAGGACACTGTCAGGTTCAAGACACCTAAAACAAGACAGACACAGAGGCAGTTCAGTTTTCAGACTTGCAAGGAGAAACGGACGAGAGTGTACTTGGCTACAATCTCCAACCCTTTCTAAGTTCACTCTGCCGGACCCTCTCTTTTTATTACTTAGGGCAGTTCCCTTGTTACATATGAGTTACAATGTCAAAAAGGTGGGGGCATACATGCTTGTTGCAACTCATGTGATCAGCACATAACACTCTTTGTTGTGGTTGAGACAGTAGAAGAATTATATACTTCTTATCAAGACACAGTAAACTCCTCGGCTCAAGTTTGTCCTTGCACCTGCAAGGACATGACTCATCCTGTGGGAGAAAGCTTTGCACGCAGTGATAAAACATTTCTCTAATCAGAAGTAAGCAGAAAAGCACAACACATGATAACTTATTTACATTTTTCCATCATTTCCCTCCTGTTTATCATGTTTTTGCTCATGTTTCACATCACTTATTTAGCAGCCGCTTCTTCTGATTTTTGGCTGTAAGATCATTATCATGAACACAAGACATGAAATGCTTTATTTGATCTCCTCAGCTGAATCAAATAATGTCCCGATCTCCATTTCTTTATCATCATCGTCATCAGAACTATCCTGGTTCTGTTTTGTTAGAAGGGGGTACATTTGTTCTGCACGATTGCTCATAGGTTGGATTGCGGTGGTGATTAATCTATTCAGAAGTGCTCGTAAACATGGAATACAGCAACATCCACACAATGTCAGTATTGCAGCAAATACTGCTATTGATATTAAAATTGATGAGACCAACATCTTATACTTGCCAAACACTTTCATCCATTCGTCCTACATGGATGTGTCCACGCCAGAATGCTCTTTCATCTTGCGGTTGAGGGTGCGCAGGCCATCAATGGCCCTGGTCAGGCTGCCATCTGCTCATAGGTTATTTGGAATAAACGTACAGCACTGTTCTGCACACACTCCTCCTCTCTCCGCAAGCAACATATCTAGTGCAATTCTGTTCTGAAATGACATTAAAGATGTGGCTGCCAATTGCTCATGTACGGCCTCAAAACCGTCCTGTCCAATTTCCCAAACGCTGTACATTGTAGTGGATGTAGTTTATTCGGTCTACGTTTTTATTGGTTGTACACCACCAACAGATTGTAGATTCAAACCCTGATGCTAATTGATCTACTAATTTGTATTCATCAGGTACCCCTCTTGGAATTCCAATTGCATCTATGTAAGTTGGATCTGCCTGGGAGAAGGTTTTGATATATGTTTAGCAGAAGGTACCTCTGGCCTTGGGTGTTATCAGAAAAGGGAGTCATCCTAAGAACATCATTCTTCAGTAATCTACCTTGGGTGCTATAAAGAAGAAAAGGGAGTCATCCTAAAATGTGGGCACCCCTCTGGCCTTGGATGTTTTGGAAATGAAACTGAATTGTTAAAGAAAGGAACATAGCTTCATGAGTACAAATAGAACAATCCAACAATTCCCCTGTTTACATAGTGGAACTATGTAACATACCCTAAGCAGTACTACTCTATGTAGAAGGCTATAAGAACACAAGACATGAGCTAAGCATTCTTCATAAGGCAGTACTACTCTTGAGACAGGCCAAAAACCTCCCCATATATTGATTTGAGGAGGGAAAAGACACTGTATATTCTTAATCAATAATTCATCCATCTGGACACGACGTCGTCTTGTGTGAGCAGAACTTCAGGAGTAGGAGCTCCTTCGGAGGTCATCAACATCTGTGATTCCGGCTGGTTCATATTCTTTTCCACCACTCCCGTGACCATCTTGACACACAGTGTCCTCGTACATGGAATAATACAGCATCCGAAAAGCAATAACAAAGTAACAGCAGTAACAATAGCAATTCTAACATTGTGGACCAAACATTGCACAAACACCATTCTTTTCGGCAAGGATCATGTCAAGGGCCATGTGGTATAATGTCTTTACATAACGCCTTCGCTACTGTTAGTGCGTCGGGATGTTTTGTGGGGAACAGCTCTATCCATTTAGAGAATGCATCAACGATGACCAAACAATACTTTTTCCCTTCACTTTGGTTTAATTCAATAAAGTCCATGTGAATTATTTGAAAATGGTATTGAGGTGCAGGAATTTTTCCTCTCCTGGGCCTCAAATTGCCTTGTGGATTATGCCTAGCACAAATCATACATGCTCTACAAAATTTTTTGAATAAGAATTAAAACCATAAATTGTATAATATTGATTTATCTGTCTTACCATCCCTCCTGTTGAGACATGTGTTGAACCATGGCTCAATACTGCTGCCCATTTATAGAAGTTTTTTGGTAAGACAGGTTTACCTTTAGGACAATTTTAACATTATTTGTTAACCATTGTTCTTTTTCTGGCGGCACGGTGGCCGACTGGTTAGAGCGTCAGCCTCACAGTTCTGAGGACCCGGGTTCAATCCCTGGCCCCGCCTGTGTGGAGTTTGCATGTTCTCCCCGTGCCTGCGTGGGTTTTCTCCGGGCACTCCGGTTTCCTCCCACATCCCAAAAACATGCATGAATTGGAGACTCTAAATTGCCCGTAGGCATGACTGTGAGTGCGAATGGTTGTTTGTTCCTATGTGCCCTGCGATTGGCTGGCAACCAGTTCAGGGTGTACCCCGCCTCCTGCCCGATGACAGCTGGGATAGGCTCCAGCACGCACGCGACCCTAGTGAGGAGAAGCGGCTCGGAAAATGGATGGATGGATGTTCTTTTTCTTTTAGTGGGCTTTTTTCTTGCATTACTTTCAGAACTTCATTGTCCTTATTATTTTCTAGATTTAGTATTTGCTCTTCCCCTTGTGCTGCTGCTTTTGCAGCTTTGTCAGATAATGCATTCCCCAAAGAGATACTGTCTGTTCCGGCTGTATGTGCAGCGCATTTGCATATTGCTAGTTTTTGTTTTATTTTTATAAACGCTTTTTCTGCTTCCTCATTCCACTGTAATGGTGATGTCATCTTTAGGTCTTCACTGTGCATGAGTTTGTTTAAAGGTGCAGTTATTTATGCATAATTGGGCACCCATGTCCTACAGTAATTTGTTAGTCCCAAAAATGACATCATCTGTTTTTTTGTTAGTGGTTTGGGAGCTTGTAAGATAGCTGTCTTTCTATCTTCTATTATTGTTCTTCCTCCTTTACTCAAATTATGGCCTAAATATTTAACTTGTTCTTTGCAGAATTGGAGCTTATTTTTGCTCACTTTATGTCCCTCGTCTGCCAAGTGTTTTAGGAGAGCCAAAGTATCACTTTCACAGGTCCGTTTGTCTGGGGAGGCCAGTAATATGTCATCTACGTAGAGTAGGATTTGACTTTCCCCAGGGGTTTGGAATTTTGCCATACTGACATTCATAACCTGTGACTAGATAGTTGGGCTTTCACAATATCCTTGTGGTAACATTGTGTAAGTATATATTTTTCCTTCAAATGTAAATGAAAACCAGAATTGGCTATCTTTGTGTATTGGTACCGAAAAGAAAGCGTTACTAAGGTCTATGACTGAAAATACCTTTGCATCTGATCTTAATGAATATTGTCTTACACAAGGTCTATATTCTGTTTTTGCCTAATTTGTACTTCCTTCAACAAATCTTCCTCATCCTCAGTGAACATTAAGTCTCATTTTTGCTGAGAATGTAAGTGTATCCCTTCTTGTGCCTGAATTGTCCAAAATAGTACCTTTCTTTCTATTCCTGTTGAGGCACTTATTTCTGTATTGGTTGAAAAGGTAACCCAATCAGTTGCTCTCTCACCTTGTTCAACAATTCTCCCTAAGTCTTTCCATTTTTTATGTCTATTTTTTTTTAATACAAAAAGATGTGGGGTGGAGTCCACATTCTAAACAGTGCTTCCATCTTTTCATTTAATGTTACTCCCGCAACTGCTATACTTTTTGTCACAGTGACTCTGGCTGGTGTTATTTTTGCCAATTTTCTCTCATATTCCACATCTGGACCAGGTGTACCTTTGTACCAGAGTGCAATATGCAAATCATTCTCTGACATTTTGTCTTGTAATTTGGGGATCATCTTTCTCCCTTCAGTCATTAATGCTGTTACTGTTTCTTTTATCTTTTATTATTTTATTTATGTATTCATTAATTTATTTATTTTCCAGCATGGAGGGCGTGATTTCCATACTCCTCCAAGGTGGCTGTAGGCAGGCCAATGTCATGTTTGTTAACCCAGCTGCGAATTGCGTCTTTTGAACCTGCATGGAGAGCATTCTTCAACTGCTGTTGAAATGGCTCATTTACATCTCCATCCTCCTGCAGGCTGCTGTGAGTCTTGAATACAGTTGTCATTCTTACTCTGTATTCCACAAAAAGGCTCATCATCCTTTTTGTTTTACTCTTGTTATTTCAGTGTAATTTGCTCTGTGTCTGAAACGCTGGGTTGCTCTGTTAATTAACCCTTCCACCCGGTGTCCCAATTTGCGACTATCATGGGCCAAAATCCCATTTGCATCTCTTGGATTCCATGGTCCATAATATTATGCCAATCTGGACCCATGGCCGTCATCCACACTTGTTGGACTTTTGCATCATTTAAGTTATATGATCGCCTTAAATTTTCCAGTTTCTCAACAAACTGGCTTATGTCTGCTTTATGTGGTGTCAGTCCTTCTAATGTGGAGGCGGTGGTAATTTAGGATAAAAGGGGGCAGTTACACCTCGCCCGTTTTCACTTATTTCAACAATTCTTTCTCTTCTCCTTGACACTGATCCTGTCTCATTTTCCTCCTTTCTATGGAACATTAATTGTTCTTTTTCCTTCTCTACACATTCTCTGTCTTTCTTTTCACATTCTCTTTCAGTATTCTGTTTCCTCAAAATCATTTTCCTTAATTTTTTTTAAGGTTTTTCTTTTTTTTTTTCTCTTTTTTTTTAAATATAATTTTATTCCTGCCCAACTCGGCTATTTTTTGTGTATTTTAACCAACCGTGTTCAGTTATCCATGTGTCTAAATATTAAATTTTATAAGGATTCTGTTTAATGAACTTCCAATCTTTACACTGCAGTGTATCCCTGAGTTTTATTTTACTACTTCCTTTCCCCATTTTAAAGAATTTGGTCCAGTTTGTCAACACCTAGGATGTTCTAAAAACTGGTTTCTTATCAGTCGGACAGCAACTCAAATTTTCTGTTGTGGTAATTCTCACTTCAACCTTCTCAGGTGGAGAATTCTTGCCTTTGCATCCACACCAGTCTGCTGTTTACAATCCCACTGTTTTGGTATGGAATGAAAAATCTAGTGGTTTCCCATTTCCTATTTACACTCTCATTCAAACAGTTTTCATTCACACTGGCTCGTTAGAGGACTCCGCCGTCCTATACGGAATTTAACTACGTCGCCACGAAACTTTCCTAGTTTCTTTCTTACTCGCCATTGACTAGTATTCACAGGGTTTGTCTCAGGTTTCGCAAACCTTTTTCTTATTCATTCATTCATCCATCCATCCATCCATTTTCTGAGCCGGTTCTCCTCACTAGGGTCGCGGGCGTGCTGGAGCCTATCCCAGCTGTCATCGGGCAGGAGGCGGGGTACACCCTGAACTGGTTGCCAGCCAATCGCAGGACACATAGGAACAAACAACCATTCGCACTCACAGTCATGCCGACGGGCAATTTAGAGTCTCCAATTCATGCATGTTTTTGGGATGTGGGAGGAAACCGGAGTACCCGGAGAAAACCCACGCAGGCACGGGGAGAACATGCAAACTCCACATTGGCGGGGCCGGGGATTGAACCCGGGTCCTCAGAACTGTGAGGCTGACGCTCTAACCAGTCGTCCACCGTGCCGCTTATTCATTCATACCTTTTTAAATAAAAACTCAACTCACCCCTGTCTGTCTTCTCAGAGTACCGTCAAACCTTTGGATTCCAGCTGGCGGGCCGATTTCAGTCCCGGAAAGGGTCTTTTGGACTCACTTTAAATGGAGTCTGCCATGGCCATGGTCTTTATACTGCAATCCACCCGCCCGCTGTATTCGTCGGGTATGTTGGTATCCGGCTCGAAGGACCAAGTAAATGTCAGGTTCAAGACACCTAAAACACTAACAGTTCCCTTGTTACATATGAGTTACAATGTCAAAAAGGTGGGAGCATACATGCTTGTTGCAACTCATGTGATCAGCACATAACACTATTTGTTGTGGTTGAGACAGTAGAAGAATTATATACTTATCAAGACACAGGAAATTCCTCGGCTCAAGTTTTTCCTTGCACTTGCAAGGACATGACTCATCCTGTGGGAGAAAGCTTTGCACGCAGTGATAAAACATTTCTCTAATCAGAAGTAAGCAGAAAAGCACAACACATGATAACTTATTTACATTTTTCCATCAGACACGACGTCCACAATTTCCAAAAACAATTTGAAATGTGGACTCGTCAGACCACAGAACACTTTTCCACTTTGCATCAGTCCATCTTATATGACCACGGCCCCAGAGAAGCCGGAGGCGTTTCTGGGTGTTGTTGATCAATGGCTTTTGCTTTACATAGTTTCAAGTTGCACTTACGGATGTAGTGCCAAACCGTATTTACTGACATTGGTTTTCTGAAGTGTTCCTGAGCCCATGTGGTGATATCCTTTACACATTGATCTCGGATTTTGATGCAGTGCCCCCTGAGGGATCGAAGGTCACGGGCATTCAATTTTGTTTTTCGGCCTTGCCGCTTACATGGAGTGATTTCTCCAGATTCTCTGAACCTTTTGATGATATTATGGACCGTAGATGATGAAATCCCTAAATTCCTTGCAATTGTACGTTGAGGAACATTAAACTGTTCGACTATTTTCTCACGCACTTGTTCACAAGGAGGTGAACCTCGCCCCATCTTTGCTTGTGATTGACTGAGCAATTCAGGGAAGCTCCTTTTACACCCAATCATGTCACCTACCTGTTCCCAATTAGCCTGTTTACCTGTGGGACGTTCCAAACACGTGTTTGATGAGCATTCGTCAACTTTTCTCTTTTTTGCCACCTGTCCCAGCTTTTTTGGAACGTGTTGCAGCCATAAAATTCTAAGTTAATGATTATTTGCTAAAAACCATCAAGTTCATCAGTTTGAACATTAAATATCTTGTCTTTGTAGTGTATTCAATTAAATATAGGTTGAACATGATTTGCAAATCATTGTATGCTGTTTTTATTTATGTTTAACACAACATCCCATCTTCATTGGAATTGGGGTTGTATATTTGGCCTGTAAGACCATATCAAATGTGTATTAAAGCTGGCCCGCCAGTATATAGTACATTCACCACTAATATTACAAATCCCAGAATGCTTTACTAGTGTGTTGGCTGGCCCATCAGTCTAGACCGGCGAGCGCCCCTTCCCCTTTCTGTTGCAGCCGTTAGCAACTATGCTACCAGTCTCCTCGAGCAAATTTATACTTTCTCTTCCCAAAAATGGCCAAACAAAAGATGGAAAACGGTTAACTTCCAAGACAGGTGGGAGGCAGATTGTCTGTTCACAAAAGTAAAAGACAGACCTGTTTGTCGTGTGCGGAGCAACGTGGCTGTAACAAAGAATATAACATAATTTAATTAATGTTTTTTTAAATCCCCTTTATCAACTCCTAGGCAGGGACTTTTAATAGTTTGAAGTTTGGATTTTTATTGGAGTTTTTTGGGGTTGTTTTGTTGTTGGCCTTTGAAAAAAGATTTTAGCTCTGGTTAGAGCGTCTGCCTCACAGTTCTGAGGACAAGGGTTCAATCCCCGGCCTCGCCTGTGTGGAGTTTGCATGTTCTCCCCGTGCCTGCGTGGGTTTTCTCCGGGCACTCCGGTTTCCTCCCACATCCCAAAAACATGCATGGTAGGTTAATTGACAACTCTAAATTGCCCGTAGGTGTGAATGTGAGTGCGAATGGTTGTTTGTTTGTATGTGCCCTGCGATTGGCTGGCAACCAGTTCACGGTATACCCCGCTTCCTGCCCGATGACAGCTGGGATAGGCTCCAGCACGCCCGCGACCCTAGTGAGGAGAAGCGGCTCAGAAAATGGATGGATGGATGGATGGATGGATGGAGAAAGGTAGTTGGAGATAGATAAATAGAAGATGGAGAGACATAAGAATGGACGTTATCTAGTTATATACAAAATAACAAACAAATACCACTGATGACTTTTATCGCAAATTTGATTTCTCGTGTTTATAATCTTAAAGTTTGTTTATTCCAGATTCAGTGTTTAAGCAAAATTTAAGTTTGTTGTCCTATGATAAACCTTAAAGCTACATTTCTGGAGAGAAGGGCCGCATGCACATCGCAGTGATTTTTCAATTTTTTATTTTGGCCCACTTTGAATTTGAGTTTGACAGCCTTGCCTTAGAGCATTCAGAAGCTCGAAAATTGGATTCCTAAATAGACAATATTGTGTCGCAATAGTTTTTATTTCTGCCATTTCAAAAATGTTTACGAGTGGCAAAAGTTCTCCTTGCTGACTCTCATTTTGCCTAGTTTGCACCTGCCTTTCAGAGGCAGTATTTAAAGATGACAAATCAACCATCGCAATTGATGAATAGCTGTGGTTAGTAGATGAACTTTCACAGGATCAATTTGCCTGAGGAATCAAGTTTGCTGTTTTACATTCATGATGTGCGTGGCCATTGTTGGGTGACATCCGATTTCTCCATCTCAATAAAGCGGGGTCGAAGTTCATGAGGAGTAACTGATCTTGAGCAGCACCAGTGCACTTTCCCTCGCCAGAGGTCCGAAATTTCCTCCCAGTTTTCTGGAAGATAGCATTTCGAGCTAAAGGAGAACACTTCGGACAACTTAACACCACCGGACAGACGACTTCGCAAGGTTACGAATGGCGCGGGCGTAAGAATATGTTGTCATCTGGCACAAGATGGCACGCTCAGTTACTACCGTACTTAGGGCTTTCATTGGATTGGTTTATATTTCTGGCCAAGAAGTGTTTTGAGTTATTTGTTTGTGTACAACCCCAATTCCAATGACGTTGGAAGGTTGTGTTAAACATAAATAAAAACAGAATACAATGATTTGCAAATCATGTTCGTTTTGTTTAATGATAATGCTTTTGTGAAAGGCTTGACAGTTTAATTTGAATCCCATTAAAATAAAATTAAATGTGTTTCGCCTGGCCCTTCGTGTTTTCTTTATAAAAGAATTGTACCCATCTTACAAATTCTGCCTGGGTAATCAAACATGAGCACAACTGTGTGTTTTGTCATTCACTAAATAAAAGTAGGGCTGTGAATTTCCAAATAAGAGCAAGTAAATAAAAACAAAGTATTATGTGTTCAAATAATGTGCTTAACTTTAAAATAATTCTTTGAAATAAACTAACAAAATACAGATAATACTTTGTTTTGATTATATGGGTAGAAACAAAATCATGCATTGTAAAAATGCATAATGAATAGATGGCTTTTCAATAATTTTGGTCAATTTTGGGGGGGGGGGGTGTATTATAAATGGGTGTGCATTATACATGCGAAATTACAGTTAGTATTATTATTATTTTTTTTTAAACAGTATAGTTTGTCACCAAGAATGCCTGCTGGTCATATAAAATCCAGGTTGTTGTGTAAAAATAAATCAATAAATAACTGCAGCCAGGAATTTGCACACAAACCCATGTCAAAGAAAACATACTGTCCTTGGTGGTGGTAATAAGGATATAATACTGTTGTTTCCAGAGACAGCTCTCAGAGCAGAGAGGAGGCGCTCAGCGTGCTGCGTTCCAGTGGAGAGTTTGTGCGTTACGCGTTTTCCGTGGCTGTGCAGAAGATCCAGCAGCTGGAAGATAGCGGCGTTACAGACGGCCCCGATGGACAAAGTTCAGACTCGACTTTCCGCTTCTGGTGTGAAATGACAAGGTAGGAAACTGGAATCCTTTGATTGCATTAAGTATGCATTCAGGGACGATTCGTTTCGTCATTTGTCCACCAAGATATTCGTCTGTAATGTAGTGACCATTTTACAGTGTGCTTATGTGGCGGTATATCAACGTCCCCAGTGCAGTGGAGGATGCTGGGAAAAAAGAAAAGCGTTCCAGCCTGTCCCAGTTGAGCCTGGAAGGTCTTCTCGGGATATTCACTGCCTGCCAGCAGCGCTATCCTGATAAGATGACCAAGCTTCTCTCTTCCATTGGTTGGACTCGCTGTTTTAAACAGAAACGAAACACTCACTCAAATTTAATGAACAGTAGACCATAATTCCATTGCATTCTGTGTACGTTCCAGACAACTTGGAGGATGTTGCTGAGCCAGAAGATGGTGAAGAGATGAATTACTGTTACATCCGTCAATTTCAGGTAAATGTCTCACAGTCATGTGTTGTTATCTAACTGGCTTTTTCCCGTGTTCCAAAAATGGTTAATTGAAGATTCTAAATCGTCCAAAGGTTCGAATGGTTTTTTTTTTGTCTATATGGGTCATATTCATACAGTTTGATCAATAATGGTGAAGACATGGCCCACTGAAATCAATTAATTTTACTGTTATGACTATGTAAATTATTGGTGGTTGTTATCCATCAAAAGGTCATAATTGTTTCTAAGTAATATTTTTAAAATGCCAAAATGTCTTCACCATAAGGTGTCCATTATGTTGTTGCAATACAACAGAGGGATCTGTGAGCTGAAGTGCCAGATCACGCAGCCATTTTGCATAGACTAAGCTTCACTGCTAAACTTAAGCAGCTTCGCCAAGCTAAGGAGGACGCATATCAGAGCGGGGACAGGGCCGTGTATAATCGCGCTCAAAGTCTGCGCGGACCAGCTCGCGCCAGTCTTCACTCAGATCTTCTATAGATCTCTGGAACTGTGCGAAGTTCCATCCTGTTTCAAACGCTCCACCATAATTCCAGTCCCCAAGAAACCTGCAATCTCGGGTCTGAATGACTACAGGCCTGTCGCCTTGACATCTGTGGTTATGAAGTCCTTTGAACGTCTCGTGCTGGACCACCTCAAGAGCGTCACAGGTCCCCTGCTGGACCCCCTGCAGTTTGCCTACCGAGCGAAAAGGTCTGTGGATGATGCAGTGAACATGGGACTGCACTTCATCCTAGAACACCTCGACAGTGCAGGGACCTACGCAAGGATCCTGTTCGTGGACTTCAACTCAGCGTTCAACACCATCATCCTTGAACTCCTTTCATCCAAGCTTCTCCAGCTCAGCGTCTAACCTGCCATCTGCCAGTGGATTTACAGCTTTCTGACGGGCAGGACACAGCAGGTCAGGCTGGGGGAGGCCACCTCATCCACACGCAGCATCAGCACCGGGGTGCCCCAAGGTTGTGTCCTCTCTCCGCTGCTCTTCTCTCTCTACACGAACGACTGCACCTCAGCGCACCCGACTGTCAAACTCCTGAAGTTTGCAGATGACACCACTGTCATCGGCCTCATCAAGGACGGTGACGAGTCTGCATATCGACAGGAAGCGGAGCGGCTGGAGCTGTGGTACGGCCGACACAACCTGGAGCTGAACACGCTCAAGACTGTAGAGATGATCGTGGACTTCAGGAGGCATCCTTTGCCACAGCTGCCCCACACTTTGTCCAGCTGCCTTGTGTCAACCGTCGAGACCTACAAGTTCCTGGGAATTACAGTCGCTCAGGACCTGAAGTGGGCGACCAACATAAACTCCGTCCTCAAAAAGGCACAGCAGTGGATGTACTTCCTGCGGCTTCTGAGAAAGCATGGCCTGTCAAAGGAGCTGCTGAGGCAGTTCTACACAGCGGTCGTCGAATCAGTCCTGTGCTCTTCCATCACAGTCTGGTTTGGTGCTGCTACAAAAAAGGACAAACTACGACTGCAACGGAAATTCAAAACTGCTGAAAGGATTATCTGTACCCCCCTACCCGCTCTTGAGGACTTGCACGCTGCCAGAACTAAGACAAGAGCGTGCAAAATCCTCTCGGGCCCTCCTCATCCCGGTCACCAGCTCTTCCAGCTCCTTCCCTCAGGTAGGCGCTACCGATCAATGCAAACTAGAACTAGCAGACATTCCAACAGCGTCTTCCCTCTTGTGATCAACTTCTTAAACACCTAACCTACAATTCCATTACAACATGCTGGCAATTTTTTGACTTGAGTTCGTTGTCACATTTCTGTGGGGCCAATTATATATTACTCGTGCACTCACTGTAGTAGTCTCGCCACGCTGCACTATTTGCATATCTGTTGTTGACCAATACTGGCCACACATGCCAGAGTAGCATCTGCTCCATTTGCACACTGATTGAGGAGTATCTGCAACATTTGCACAATCAACATTGTCCCAGATTATCGCACTACTCGTCACTTTAAACCGCATACACTCCTTGAAGTCTCGGCGCCCTTTTGCACAATGGTGATTGCACCGGACTATTGCAAGATTAGTCATTAGAATTGCTCTAAGTGCTAGAAGACTCTGTATCTTTTTTGCACAATTGTCAAAAAAAAAATAAAAATATGTACCAGCATTACCAGATAACTAGCAACCCTTTACTGCTCAGTGACAGTTTTTTTTTTTGTCAATGTCTTTGTGTCTCAAAAGCGTTATCTGTCAATTGACTGTCTGTTGTCGTACTAGAGCGGCTCCAACTACCGGAGACAAATTCCTTGTGTGTTTTTTGGACATACTTGGCAAATAAAGACGATTCTGATTCACACAATAGCAGTTATCAAAATAAATGGGTTTTATTTGTGAGATATGACTATGTATATGTATGAATTTATCAGTGTTGTAACTATTGCATGTCTTTATACAATCGTAATAACAGTAAAGACGAGACTGTAATGGATTTAATGAGTAGTTACTCATTTATGTACTTGTATCTGCAGCGTTTGAAGGGCAACACATTTCAATTGTGCAACTCACGATTTTTTGAAGCTGTTATGTCTTTACCGTTACTTACTTTTGAATTTACTATTACGCAAGAAGTGTATTTCATTATTATTGTTATTATTATTATTATATTTTTTTTTTTTACCCCAAACCTGTCCTGTTCAACTGGATGGCCATGCAGAATGATGGATCTGTATGCCTTTTGTGCTGGTTTGAAATACTCCCTTTGCTTATTTTTTATTATTGTTATTATGATGTTTATTGATAATGCAGCCGGACAGAAAAGGGTTTTAGGGGACAGACAGAGGGACAGAACGGACAAGGAGAACAGGGGTGCGAACCACAGCAGAACAAGAGTTAGACAGTCTTTATATTTCACCACAAGTAACGTTACAACAGTCAAATCGTGTTCTTATTTGTGGTTGGGGGACACACCCGGTGAGCACATGCAACAACTAACCAAGAGAACAAGATGAGAGAGGACAGAAAAGGACAGGACAGGAGGTGGGAAATGAGCAAGGCAGTGCTACTGACGAGTGGTGAGGTTGGATTCTTTTTTTAGTGTCTAAACACCTGTAAGAACCTGTGAGTTGATATCGTAATACAACCTGCGTTGTTATTAGTGGTCCCAGCACAAGCAATTCAAGCCTACAGCGTGTCTATGGAATTCATTAGTGAATGAACACCATATCACATGCATGTTAGTCAACTGATGTACGGACTTGCTGAGCCGGAAAATGCAAGAAGTGTGTTTCAATGGGCCTTTACCATTTTTTGTCAATAAGGATTGCCTTTATTATGAATGCGTAAAATTGTAAATAATGTTTTGAAAACAAGACTTTCAGCGTGTCTGTTTCAGCATGGGGGACATTTGCCCACATAAAACCAAGGCGGCATCAGAGAAATTGCATATTTTCTTTTTTTAAATCAAATTATATGAAAATGTGCCTTTCGCACAAAGTTAGTAGTTCCAGCTCCCCGTGACTCAGTACAGGATAAGCAATATAGAAAACGGATGGCTAGATGTACAGTATATTGTTTGAACATCTCTGCTCAGTATCTGTTTTTTTTTGTCTTCTTTGTCAACAGAGAGCGCTGTTTGCCCAGTTGAGTAGAGGAGAGGAGGAATTTAACAGCAAAGAAGCTCAGCTATTGGTCAGCATTTTGAGTGTGCTTTCACTCCACCTAAAGCCCTCCTCTCAGCAGGTACGTACTCTATGACGGAGGTCGGGCAACTAACGTCGGCCCAGGGTAACAATTGAATCGTGAGCCAAAATGACATTTTTGTCAGGCAAACCATACTTTTCCTCCTAAAATAAACAACCCTTTTTCTCATTAATACTATTATAGCGTGTTCAAAAACATAATTTAATGAACCTGGCGATAATGTCTTCAATCACTGAGACACGCTGTCTTTTAAGACTTAACGGTTTAATAATTGTCATTTTAAATGACAAACACTTCTCTGAGCCTAATTAATGTATCAGTCGTTTCAGTGACATTTCGGCCTACTGTAATGATTTGGCTAGGATTAAGTTGTCCATAAATCAACTAAATCAATAGGAAATTTGCGAACGAAACCTTGACTCTTTGGTAGAAAAATGCCCATATGTTTGTCTTATTAGTTGAGATGAAAATGTAATCTTTAAACAGGCCATTTTCCGATTTTTTTAAATGGCGGCGTCTGCTCGAGCCATCTCATTCCTGATCACCCAGAGAACTAATTGTCAGGTTTACATCAAACTTCACAGAAAACAAGAATAATTCATCACATCGATCCACCTCTCAATCGTGTTGAAATCCTATGAACGTGTCATTTTGGACGCCGAAATTGAGGAACATTTTGATCTTTGTCGGAAGTACAAAGAAGGGTGCAAAGAAAAGTATGCATTTATCGTCCCTGAATTCATAAATTCCAAGCCAACTTGTCTCATCCGCAACGAGGGTCCAGCCGTGACGTGTGCTGCGCAGAGTAGACAGGACGTTGGCTGCACGAAGCGGAGGTCCACCGCGGCTGCTGGAGGTCAGCCGGGCTTTATTATACTTGGGGGGACGGAAGCCAGCGTGAGGGGCGCCTCTCGCCCGATCAATTGCAAAGCGACAGTAGACAGATGAGGTGCGTTCGAAATGATGATTATGTGTCCTGCAATTCCCATTAGTTGTCACCACTATTTTTTTTCTCTAATTGAGCAATTAACATACATCCCTTTATCTAAACGGGTGCAGCCCCCATCTTGTAGACATTACTTTCACGTTGAACGACAGTCACGTGGGTAAATCAGCCAATCGGTGTATTTCTTATGACATCGTCACGTCACAGTGGTTATGTGGCCAATCAGGTGCTTTAATACCGGAACATGGAAGTGAAGTGAGTGCTCTAGCAGCCGAGCTCAGATTTTTAATCAAACTAAAAATAAAAAATCTTTTTTAAAATCAGTCATCTGACAGGCCAGATATAATTGGCGGCAGGCCAATTATGGCCCGCTAGTTGCCGACCTTCGCTCTATGGTGAAATGCTCATAGGTCAAATACCTGCTAGGAGTGCTAACATCCGCATCAAATAAACAGTTTGTTCAGATGATCACTTGGACTGTGAAGATTTGCAAGGAGACCAGCTTTGGTGAGTCAACAAATCAGCAATTGTCGTTTGGTTTTGATAGGTTGCACTAAAACGTCTCCTTGGTTTTAGAGGACTCCGCTTTGTCCAAAGGGCTGCTCGCGCTTCTCTTCAGCCTGCATGTTCTTTTTAAGAGCCCTGCCAGCTTGTTGCTAGAACTCTGCCAGGACATCCATAGCCAACTCGGCGATATTGATCAGGTACGTCATCAATTCATGTGAGATGCTGTTGCCAAGCTGAAATGCTACAGAGAGAATGAACTCCAAACTTTGCTGTTAGACATGGTGATGCCATGACATTATTGCCGCATCATCACTTTTTGGGCTAAGAGCAATACTTTAGTTAACGCTAATGCGCTGCATATTTGAGTTTAGATTGATGCTGTTATTTGCACGGATAAAACAAGCACGTGAAAATGATCAGGAATATTGTAGCGCTGCAACTCACAATTATTTTAATCAATTAATCTGTCAATTATTTTTTCCAATTAACCAGATTGAATCAGATTAAACATATTTTAATTTCCATTTTATTAAAAAACAGGCCATTATTTGAAATGGACAGTGCAGAAAATGCATTGACATTGATTATGATTCAGTTTCTGGTTTGTACCGAAACATGTCAGAAAATCGGCAAAAATGTTGATCATTGTTTTCCAAAGTAAAAGTAAACATTTGCAAATGTCTTATTTTGAATAAACAGATAATCACTCTGCTTTCATAGAGGACTAAAGAAATCAGAGAATATTAACTGCTGAGAAACTGAAAGTACAAGGATTTGGAAATTTTCAGTGAAACCAGGTCTCTAAACAATTAATTGATTATCAAAATAGTTGTCATTGATTAATTGTTGCACCTCTAGAATATTGTTTTTTGGATGAATAGCAGGGCAGCATGGTGAACTAGTGGTTAGCGTGTCTGCATGTTCTCCCTCCTGTGGGGTCGTCCAGTTTTCTCCCACATTCTTTGCACGTTAACTTAATTGAAGACTCTAAATTGCCCAAGGGTGTGAATGGTTGTTTGTCTACACAGTATGTGCTGCGATTGGCCGGCGACCAGTCCGCAACCCTAATGAGGACAGGTTGTATAAAAGATGATGTACAGATGGATACACAGCCGCATTGTGTGTTACACCTTTAAGTTACAATAGGAGCTGCATCATTTTATATGGTTTTTCTTACCAGGATGTGGAGGTAGAAAAGCAGTGTCACTTTGCTATTGTCAACATGAAAACAGCAACAGCAGCAGCAGTAAGTGGTTTCCTCTTTTTTTTTTTTTCTTTCATTCTTCAGTCACTTTGTCACAATTGACATTATGTTTGGAATCTTTAACTCCAGCTGCAGGTCCTGTCTCAAGTGGACAAGGTGCTAGATGAAGTGGACTGGCTGATTGGAAGAAAGAGAAGTCACAAATCAAGCCCTGGTAGGGAGCCTTTCACACAGATGCTCACTGGCATGAAGTTTAGAGTTTAAGGGTGAATAATGCAAACATTTATTGGGGCTTTGTTATGTTGCTGACAATTCGAAGAGGGCACGCAGTCTGCAGGCCAGCAGAATCCCGCAGAGAAAGCGGTGACGCTGCAGATTGGAAGCCTTCTGACGGCACTAAATGAGTTGGTCCAGACCGCACTGCACCTCGGAACCTGCACCATCACATTGCTGAGAGTGCTGAGTCGCACTTACACCATCCTCACCACACTAGTAAAATATGTGTGTATTTGTCTCCTTATTATTAGTTATTGTCGCAAAATTCTGGAAATTTGTCAGTTGGAACCTTTCCATGGGAATAAACCAGGAACTTAAAAAGCGTTTATATTTTAGCATAACCCTGACAAATAAATACATTCTTCCAAGTACAGTGGTGGCTTGACTTACTTTTAAGTTTTTCTGAGTTATGAGCATTCACTTGCCCTCGCATGTGGGCCATGGGAGCTATCAATTTTGCATTTGTCTGCTTACGACTCAACAAAATGTTCGCATTTATGCTTGAATACGATACATTGCCATTAAATTACACTGAATTCCCACGGAACATTTCCAATCATTTGCAACCCTACTTATTATTATATAGTTCAACTATAAATATAGGGTACAAAGTTTGATATGAATGTATTTTCTTCACTTTTTCAGTACATTCAAGTTTGTGCCAGTCAGAGTAGTAAATTACCGTCACGTTTTGAGAAGCTGGTAAGTCTTGGCAACAATGTTGTTTTTGTTAATACTGCATATGATATTATGCTTAAGTGTATTTCTTTTTTGCCACTGAGCAGGTCAAGCTGTCTGGCTCCCATCTGACTCCACAATGCTACGGTTTCATCACATACGTTCAGGTACAAACGAGTTCAAGTTCTGAAAACCAGTCCCTGCATAGTTTGTAAGCCAGGTGATTACTATTAAATAGTGTTGGTAAATGTCCCTTTAATTCTTCTTCAGGGTGGAGAGTCAAGTGCTGGAGGTGCAGACAAGAAGAAAAAGAAGAAGGAAGTGAACACTGCTGCTACTGTAAGGCCTTATATAAAGGGATGGGCTAAATTTATTTGTTCGACCAGAGGGGACAATTATCAATCAATCCCATCTGACTTTGGGCGCATTCACAAGACTATCAATAAAAAAACGTTTTAAATGGGATGAGAAACTCTCCCTCTGAATCCTGTTGCAATGCTAGTATACTATTAAGTGCAATAATGCTACCCTGCTACAGTAATGCCTTAAGAGTAGGTCTGTCTAGTTGTTCAACTTTCCATAGCTGACATCATGTTGTTCCTTTATAGGGCGCAAACTACCGGTAGTTGAGATGGACTCAACAACACCTTCAGCATCCTTTCATTTTCTATACTGCTTATCTTCACACAACTGATAACCAATTCATCTAGCCTTATGCCCATTCAGTCAATACATCATGATACGTTTGATAAAACAATTTCTTTTTAATTCAAACAAAATAAAGTGTGTATAATTTTGTATAACGTACATTTCAAAAGAAAGGATTACGTGACTACACCCATCTTGCTTTCTGGGTAGGCAAAACTTCTGCGTCAGACAAAGGCCATTCCCAACTTGATCTTCAGCATTGAACAGTATGAGAAATACCTCATTACACTCTCAAAGAAGTCTAAGGTATGTGTGAGCATCTGTGGAAAATGTGTAAAGAAAACAAATGGAACTAATTTCAGCAACATTTACCATATGTGCATTGTCCAGGTAAATCTGATGCAATACATGAAATTGAGCACCTCGAGAGATTTCCGCATCAATACTGCTACTCTGGATGCAGCACTGCAGGAGCAGGACAACACTGTGGCGGTAAGTGTCATCTCCATATATTGGCGATCACACTGTTCCGGTGTGTGCTTTCACTGTTTGCACTTGTTTCTGTTCCTTTAAGGTTGCATCACAAGAAGCAGAAGAGACTCAAGAACCCCCCAAAAAGAAGCGAAAACAATGAGCTGCTCCTGTTGGTTACACACATCGCCAGCTTGCATGCTGATGAGCTTGCAGGGCCTTCTCCATTTTGCATTCCAAGTGTCCTTTGCCTCTCTATAAGAAGCTATCTTCCTTTATTGAGGGAACCTTTGGTGATGTCAACTATTTGGTAGATGTCCAAGGCTTCACCTGAAAGCACATCTTGTTTAGTAAGGTTTTCTCCTATTATTTAATTATAAAGAAACCCTAGATTTTGTTATTATTTTATGTTTCTCTTAACACATAATTTGACTTGTAGAAATTCTCCTGTGGCTGATATTAAAACTGTAATATACAGAATCATTGGCATTGTAATCATTTTGCACTAGTGCAACTTTTACCAAGTTAATGATTGTGCTAATTGGCAGCTTTATCAATGAGTTACTCATGCCACAATCTAATGAGATCCAATATGAGCTGTCTGCCTTCACAAAGATAAAAATGATACATTTTGGAAAACAGTCAGTGAATTATTAGAATTATTTTTGCATCATACTAACAGCTTTATCTAAATATTTTGGTGACCTCATTCAGCTACATGACTTGCACTCTTGCTAGAATGGCTAGCAGTTCGCAGCACTCGATGTGAAAAATAATTGTCTGCCGGTGTATTCAGTGTCAGGCTCACCAGGAGGAAGACCGTATTTTCGTTCCACACCCGTGGGGTTGGAGGGGGTCACACAGTCCATGGTGACCTCTTTTCTCAGACACGCGTCTATGTCAACTGCACTGAAGAAAGCGACCGACTGTGGAAGGTCCTGCATGCCCAATACGTGCGCAAACGTACACCTGCGGGAGACAGAAGAAGTAAAACAATAAGGAATAAATTAATACAATTCCGTGAAACAAATATTAGAATTATGGCTATAAATGGAGGCCAGCAGATAAGGCCTCGCTGACCCTGACCCTACAGCTCAGACCTGGTAAGAAGGTTGGTGATCTGCAGCGCCAATGCCGCTCGGTATCGGTCTTCGCTGCGGACGAGGTACCGCACCTCGTCGTGGATGCTGATGCAGAAGCGCCCGTCGATGTCGTGCTCCTCAAAGAGCCACCTCATCGCCACCAGCATCAGGTGAAGGTAATCCACTGCCGAGCTCTGGACCACCCAGTTCACTCTGCTGGTGATGAACTGACACAAGGAAAGCCCGACATAAATGTAAAATCTCGCATCGCTCCACTTGGACCACATGATGGGCATTTCTGTGATCAATGACCAGAACATTAGGTACACCTACACAAGGGATACAGTGCAACAGCAGTGGTGGGAAGTAACAAAGTACAAATACCGTTACTGTACTTGGGTAATTATTCAGGTAGGAATACTTTTGAGTACAGTGCACCCCTGTTATTCACGGGGGATTGAGACCGAATATTGAAAATCTGCTAAGAATTGGCGACCATTAGAATTGTAAATTACAAAAATGAAAAAAAATGCACCTAAAAACCTGTCAATAAGTGAATCTGCAGGTGTCATATGCGTGGGTCCACTGTATTTATTTTTCTGTTATAGTCTATTTTTATTATGAATGAACTTGTCTACGATATTCTAATTTGTCGAGATGGACCTCTTCAATATATGTATAGAATTACTGTGCACTCTTAGCTTAAAAAAACAAAACAAAAAAGTAAAATCTTGAAATCTATTTAAGAATAATTCAATGAAATGACCCTTCCCTTTTTTCCTTTTTATATATTAAAAAATAAATAAATAAATTCCTCCACTGTTAGTTTGTTCGGTGTTGGTCCGTCCCTTAGCTCACCTCATCCTTTACTGCCTTGGGCTCCAGAGCTCTGCTAATCCTGCAGCCCAGCACAGGTGTCGCTGGCTGGGCTGAATGGGCAATGTTCTCCAGTTTGTTGAACATGTCCGACTCCGTCCCTCCTGACCACATCCGTTTGCCCACCAAATCCCACTTCCTTCGCCGAGAGCTTATAGGTTAAGTAAAAAGGCAGAAGACAACAATAACAATACATGAACACTGAGAAGCACAAAACTGAGGTTCTGTTTGATCGTCATCATTTCTCTCACCTCTGTGAGGCCAGTCTACTAATCTTTCGCAATTCCTGGAGGGATACGCTTCCATCTTCCTCCCTTTCCACTTCAATTCCCAGCTCAGTGACCAGCCACTCACCTTCGTCCGATAGTTCATATCTGGCCCAAAAAACACACACAGATGCGTCAACTATTAACTCATACGGTGGTGCCTTGACGTAAGAGTGCCCCAAGTTAGTTTTTTCGAGTTACAAGCAGTTGTTCCATCAATTTAGTGTTTTGAGTTGTGAGCAAAAATTTGACTTTTGGGTAAGCCTCAGAGAGTCCGTCACTAAGTTGGGGCAGTGACTTTCACAACATGCGGCCATCATCAGTTCACACCTTGCGGTGAGCCTGTTGTGCATTGCGCTCGCATTTTGCAGATATTTTGCCAAACTTTTTCCAACCATGGGTGAATGCTGAGAAGAACTGGAAGAAATCCATTGAATTTAAAGTCTGAAATAATGGAAAACCATGTGCGAAGCAGTACGAGCGTAATTCTTTATACTGAAGCGGAGAGAGACGATAAATTGCTACAACGCCAGCCAACGGCATAAATAAAAAATTCTAAGCTGTGGACGTCTGTTGATAAAAAGATGGAGAAGCTTCTTAAAATGAGAAAAGCGTGGTAGAAAGGGCAAAAAACCCACAATTTAATAAGATGAAGTTCAGTAAAAGTGTAGCAATTAGGGAAACCTTTTTTTCTTTACATATTTTATTGTAAGAGTTACTTTTTTTATATACACTACAATACTAACTTCTCTTTTTGGGGGATGCTGGAACAGATTAATGGCATTTACCGTACATTCATTTTGATGAGGAAAGTTGATTTTAGAGACAAGGGATTTAAGTTAAGAGCATGGATATGGAATGATTTAAACTGTTAAGTCAAGGTATCACTGTACCATAAATGAGAGTACCTGCGTAACCCCTTTGTCAAAGCGTACATCTGTCTGGCCTTACTGGCAGCGTCTGTCTGACTAAGGCGATGGTTGAACTGCATCAGCAGCCTTTCCGCGAAGGGTTGTCCTGCACCGTAGATGCGGCCGTAGTTGAACACCTTGGCGTGCTCCCTGCTGATGCCCACAGTGTCGGCAGTGCGGCTGTGCAGGTCAGTGGCCTGGCTCTTCTTTCCTTGAAGTGTCATCCAGCCAAAGGCCGTACAACCTAAACCCCACAGAATTATTAGAAGACGACAAAGAATGTGGCATGATTGGCTTGCAGATGTTAGTTATTCTGACAAGTTGACACTAGTTTTATTCATCCGCCATAAAGATAATCAAGCATTCACAGCTCCTGAATATTCAGTTGTACTTACTTTAAAAAATTGTTATCAGAACTCAACAGATTTGAGCAATGGAATCTTAAAATAAATAGATTACGTTAATCTAATTTACTTAAATTAATGAATACCGCACACTCAAAATAATCAAATTACACTAGTCATACAATATATTTAAGCGAATTTGAGTATTGCACACTCACAAATAAGTTATTCAAATCTATTTTTCTAAGTCACGACTAATTACAGTACTTTTAAGGCAACGAGTTTGCAGTTTTTTGAGTCAATTTATACTTTATAGTGTATATGGTAAAGACCTTTAAGTAAAGAGAACAACTAAGTAGACTGCTCAAACTACTGAAACTCTTAAAAACATTAAATGCTGAGAGCCTTAGTCAGTCATCATTTTCCAAGAAAAACTGCAGTTGAATAACATCTAAAAGGGGTGGAACATACAGTGAGATAAATAGTTATTTGATCGCTTGTTGAATTTATAGGTTCACTCTTTTACAAGGACGTTAACTATCTCTGATGTTTGTAGTTGTTTATTGATTATTGTAATAGACATACAGTAATATCAGCCAAAAATCCATATGAATGCACACAACAAAAACAAATGAAGGGATTGAGACTAAAATGTGTAGCGTTTAGAGAACCTCTTAGCAGTCAGACCAAAATATGATACGATTTGCTAGGTCCCAAAGATTGGTCTATGAACCAATCAGAAAAGGATCCGATAGGCTGAGACTATATTGACCTCTGAGAGATGGGTGCATCAGGGTAAGAGGAGAAAAGGATTATGTGATGCACCCATCATGCCTAGCGCCTATTTCACCAGCCTGTAAAGGGGCAGGGGTGGGTTATGGTCTGACCAAATTGCACTTGATATAAATGTTCTGTTCCCCAAATTTAAGTCATCTGACTACATGAGAATTTACTAAGTGACTCGGCGCGCTACCATGTTGGCAGAGGCATATTCATAAAAGACTACTTAGGGCTCAAACAATGAACGTCCAAAAACGTGTGTTGGGTTCATCCAAGACTAAATTCCCTGAAGGGGTGAATGTGAGTGTGAATGGTCGTATTTATGTGGTAGTGGTATGATTGACAGGTGATCAGTGCAAGGTGTACCCTGTCTCTAAATCAGCTGTGGAAGGATCCAGCTTCCCTCATTACCTTAATCATGGTAAGCGCCATAGAAAATTAACGGATGCCAAATCTCACCGTGCATGCCCGCAAAGTGGGCCTCTCCGAGCACAGCTGCAATCCACAACTCTTGAGAGTCCACGTCGGCTCCAACCAGGTGGTAACCTGGTGGGGCTTGCACCAACGCCTTAAGCTCGCTACCCACTCTGTCCCGCTAAGGACACAAAACATGCAGTATAATGCTTTTTTAGTGACCATCGATTGTGCACTACTTTTCAAGAGGCACTGTATAGTAGATAACTTCTATTCACCACACATTTGAACAGCACTACAAAATGGCAAATTCACAATATAGCGGCTGAAATAAGTATTTAACACGGCCCCATTTTTCTCACTAAATATATTTCCAAAGGTGCTATTGACATGGAAATTTCACCAGATGTTGGGAACAACCCAAGTAACCCATACATACAAAGAGAGTAGAACAAATAAACTCAGAAATTAAGTATTGTGTCTAATAATGTGACACGCCAACTAGTATTTATTTAATACTTTGTACAAAAGTCTTTGTTTGCAATGACAGCTTCAAGACGCCTCCTGTATGGAGAAACTAGTCGCATGCATTGCTATGGTGTGATTTTGGCCCATTCATCCACACAAGCAGTCTTCAAATCTTCAAGGTTCCGTGGGCTTCTTTTATGGACCTTGAGTTTCAGTTCTTTCCATAGGTTTTCAATTGGATTCAAGTCAGGTGAGTGGCTGGGCAATTCTAGCAGCTTTATTTATTTCTTTGAAACCAATTGAGAGTTTCTTTCCTTGGCAGTATGTTTTGGATCATTATCCTGCTGAAATGTCCACCTTCATTTCAGTTTCATCATCCTCGTAGATGGCAGCAGATTTTTGTGAAGAATGTCTCTGTACATTTGCCCACTCATCCTTCCTTCAATGTGAAGTTTACCAGTACCATTTGCTGAAAGCAGCCCCACACCATCATGTTCTCATCTCCAAACTTCACTGTTGGTATGGTGTTTTCAGAGTGATGTGCAGTGCCATTTCTCCTCCAAACGTGGTGTGCATTATGGCATTCAGAGTTCAATTTTACTCTCATCAGACCAGACCCTTCTCCAAATGTTGATCAGCAAACTTTAAACGAATTTCTGATCTTATTTGTTCTACTTTCTTTGTATGTATGGATTTCTTGGGTTGTTCCCAACACCTGGTGAAACTTTGTCAATAGCACCTTTGCAAATATACTTAGTAAGAAAAATGGTGACTTGTTAAATATTTATTTCAGCCTCTGTACGTGTATATAGTGGACAGGGAGTGATTCAGAACACAGCCTTATATAGCTGAGAAATGGCAGCCACTGTACATCATGAGACCATGTCTGTTGTGGTACTGACTTGTGTAGTTCCCTTCGTGGTGCGCGTATGTGCGTCTTACCCGTGCATTACTGGCAGTCAGCCATGTTGGCTCCACAGCCCTTCGTGTGACAGTTCCTGCAGTGACCACCTGAGGTAATATAGCACCGTACTGCCCCTCTTCATCAAAGTCCTTGTGCCTTTGGAAACCGCCCGAAAAAAAGAAGAAAAAAAAACAACTTGTATGAAGTACCGCCGGCAGTGTTTTTTTTTTTCTTTAACTTTGTTTTTCAATAAAGATGTATGCAGCTCTAGCAGACAAACCTGCTCATAAAACGAGGAAGCTCGCCTTTCCGTAGCCACAGCACCATCTGGGAGCTACGAGAGGACCATCGAATTAGGTTTCATTGACGCCTTTCAAATTCAAATACTTTCAAGAGCAGTTTAAGCTTTTCAGCCGTACTGAAGGGCAAACTCCCTAACAAGGAGCAGATCGGCTAGATTAATGATCCATGAAGCAAACAATACATTTCCACTGACGTTTACTCTTATGCCTTTCTGTGACTCTTTTAGTCTCTGTGTATCTCTGTTGTAACCTACTGATGATACACTAAGCTCAGTGTCCACTTCCCCCTGAGAACATCCAGGCTGAAGCTTCGCAATGGCGAGTTACTGTTCCTCAATAGTTAGCTGTGTTCCTGTTCTCATGATGTCAAAATGTGACAGTGAAGAGGACTGTTTGAAACACAATTTTAATTGAATCAAGAAATGTATTGGTTGATTCCCCTGTTGTAAATTTTGCCATACAGCTCCTTGTTAGAACAAGAAGTTGCGCAAAAAGTACTGAAATATTGAACAGTTTGACATGTGCATTAAAAAATTTAGGGAAGGTCAAATTAAGATCACCGGTATTGGTTAAAGTGCATTTTAGGTTCACTCTGAAATTTTATGAGTAGTGTTTACTTAGAAATACAATACTGTAAAAACCCATTGAGCCACCATGAGTTTGTTTAAGCAACGCTACAATGAGCATGCATAACTAGAATGTGATTCAATTAAGCCCAGACCTCCACCAAACTGTCAACAAATGTGAAAGTAAAATTGTGTAATTGTGTGTTAGTTATCAGGCTATCTCCTGGTTCATGGAAGACTATGAACAGATGAGCAGTACAAATGTGATAATATAGTGACAAAAGATACCTTATGCGTTTATGGGCATTCCTCCAGAAGGATATCATTTTGTTGATCTCTAACGCACGAGCTGCATTGGTCCCAGCCCTTCCTGCTCTTAGAGTACCATCCTCCAACTTAGGCAGGAAGTCTTTTGAAAAAGGACTGCCGACATTATTTTGATTACCGTCCTGAAACAGACAGTCTCTTGAGTGTTCCTACACAACACCAGTGACTTACTGATTAAGCACCTTACCTTATGTGGTAATTTGAAAAACCAACATCCAGGTATGTCTATATCGTTGTAGGGGCCGATTCCTTGGTGATAGTGGCAGTGACTCTCCTCTGGGGCAGCATTGGTCTTGCGGCTAAGATGTTGCTTCTGTACAATCAAGAAGAAAAACAAATGGAGGACAAGCGCTGATGTCGAGAGCTGGCATGTAAAAACAGTAACAATACTGTTTAATGTGATGGGCATATTTGTGAAATTAGGACAAAGGTAGTTAGAAAACAATTTGGATACCCCATTTGTCACCGCTTTGACTCCATGTTCCTCTGTTAGTCTCTCCAGTGATCCATACTCCTCCACCTGGTGGAAAAATACATGAGCATATATTCTTTTCTTTAGAGTCAATTTAAGCATCTTGTTGATGGAAAATGTATTTTATTTTAAATGGAATTGATTATAGAAGCAGCAGGGTGGTTTAATGGTTAGCATGTCTGCCTCACAGCCAAGAGGTCCAAGGTTCAAACCTCAGCTCATGCACCCCTGTGTGGAACTTGATGTTCTCCACATTCTTATGTGGATTTTCTGTGAGTACTTCCCAAAACATGCATGTTGAGGTATTTGAAGACTCTAAAATTGTCCACAGACGTAAATGGTTGGTTAGTGGTTGTTCGGTCCAGGCTGTGCAGCTCACCCACAAGTTCAACTCATGAAGACTATGAAATAAATGGATGGACGGATAGACCGATAGTTTATAGAAAAGTGTGCAGCATGGTGTACTTTCTTGCCCATCACATTGGAGTCATATGACATGCTTTGTTACCTTTGCCCAAACAGCACTGTCTGTCCAGATAAGGTCATCTGATGGTACACAGTCTACATACTCAGGACCCCCCTTGCTGTTCTGCTCACGGTACTCTCTGTAAATGCGTTCAATCTCTCTGTAGAGGACAAAAAGCTTTAACACATACCATGGAGGCTGGATTAATTACTTATAGCAGTGATTCTCAAACGTTTTGGGTGCAAGGGTGAAAGTTTTTCCGAGGACACCCTAATAATTGTTAGGAAACATAACGAACATGTACTTCCCCCTAAATGCCATGAAAGTGTTTTTTATGTTTCAACCAAATTATTCATGACCTGTTTAATAAAAAGGAAGTTAACCAAAAACAGTAGATTTAAAAACAATATTTATCTGCAGTCACAAGCTGACATGCACTGCTTTCACTTACAATATGGCCTCCATCAGAGAGTGTCACAAAGGTGACGAATCTTTTCTCAAGCGTATAGTAACTAGGGATGAGACAGGGGTTCATCACTTTGAGCCCAGGTGCAAAAGAAATTCAATCACGGTTCTCTGCTTCTGACAGGCATCTAACAGTGACGTCATTTCCAAAATGGCTGGCAGGAGGAGGAGAGGTTTAAACTTTTTTTTTTTTTTTTTTTTATAAAGTAAACCTTCAAACAAGTATTAAAACTATAAACCATGAACATTTCTGGGAAATAAAATCAATTATTAGTTGGTTAAATTAAATTGGGCTCATTACTTTTTGACTCCCCCTCCTATTTAGCAACTTTTCCAGCCACTCTAGCAACTAATTTCAAAAAAGCAACTGTCAACTTTAAATCCTGCTAAGAAACGGATAACATGAATTCAATCATTTTCACTTTGCTTTCCGGATGACAAGAGTCCCTTGAGCTGAACACTGCCAAAGACATGCTGCTTGCTCCTTTATATGTTGCAAAAGCAGTGATTTATCCACTGGAAACTTTTGACCTGTGGTATGTGCTGCCCAGTCACAAATATCATGCAGAGCATCACCTTGACTCCCCTGTGCAACCCAAAATTAGAAAACAGTGTGCCTGAGAGAGCTAGAAATGCTATGCACATGCAGGGATGTCAGATTTATGTGATGATATAAAATATGATAGTTTTTAATTGGCCTAAAAACTAAGGTTATTAGTAGTAGTAGTAGTAGTAGGAGACATTAAATGGCTTCACATCTTTATTTTATTACTAAGCTGGTCTCCATATGAAGGTATGCACATTTAAAAATTTATACCACATAATTTACTGCGAATTATTCTGTCTCAGTTTGAGAACCACTGAATTAGAGTGTGGTCCATTAAATACCTGTGAGGGCAAATGGCTGGCCTTATGTTTCCGTCCGGAGAGTCCAAGTTATCCCTGCGTCCCGGAACCAGATACCCCCAGCCATGTTTCTCTGTATAATGCAGGGGAAATCCATCCCACGTCAGACCCATCAGTTTCGGGGTCACTCTCATCTGAAGACTGATGAGACTCGTTCCGGGCGACCAGCTGTCCGCCGACATCTTCTCACACAGTTTACGATACCACCTGGTGACGTAGAACACAATGAAGAAAAGTGGAAAGTGAAGGTAAAGTTCTGACTGCTGGCGATCAGACCCAGGATGTCCGGGCAGGTGTTGCTTTCTCTTGGGAAGTCGATTCACCGTTTTCTTCAGATTATCCACAGCTAGCCTGCTGGGGCAAAGACCTGTTACAGTGTCCTCTTCAGATGGTGGACCTGCGTCTTGTAGCATAAAGTGAATATTAATAAAGGTTTTTGGAAAGAAAACCACTATAATCTAGTTAGCCATACTTTGAGGATATACCTTCCATCCAGTCTGCAAGAGGAGCAGCAGTTTGGGATTCAACTGCTTTTTTGGACTGTTTCTTTTTGCTGGCTGGCAGTTTTTTCAGCTTGAACTCATGCACGTCCCACTCAAGGTCCCAAAGCCAAGGATCATCTTTGAATCTAATGATGAACACATGAAATACACTGACTCTATGGACAACAGTATTGGTCATTACATCTCGGTAGTTGGTCTCCTCTTTGCAGCTAAACAGGTACTGCTCTTCTTTTTGTAAGATTAAGCATTTGTGACATCAGGGTTCACTGATGTTGGATGAGAGCCCCTTGACAGTCTAGGTTGTGGGTGATCCCCACAATTGTTAAATAGGGTCCAATTTGGGGTCTGTGCATCCAAGCCTGACTTTGTGCACTGAGTGAGGCGCAGTCATACTAGAATAGACATGGAAGCTTGGTTTTGTGCAAAATATCAGTTTAAGATTAAGGGAAAACGAAGGGGTCAAGTTCAAACCCCTAATTAATAATGACTTAAGACACAGGTGTCAAACGCAAGGCCCGGGGGCCAGATCAGGCCCGCCACATCATTTTATGTGGCCCGCGAAAGCAAATCATGTGTCAACTTCCATGATTCTTGCTAAAATCAGTTCCAATTTTTTGTATAATATTCATGTAATAAATAGTAATTAACTATTGTAATCATGTTTTGCCTCCAAACCCCTTTTACAGTTACTTAAACAATAGTTGAACAAACCATTATCCTTGACTTCTGATTTCAACACTAGTTATCCTTCAATTTGTTGTCTATATGTAATAATATGATGAGGCGATTAAACATTGATATGGTTTTACAATCATAATGGCCCTCTGAGGAAAACCGTATGTACAATGTGGCCCACGACAAAAATGAGTTTGACACCTCTGACTTAAGAGATCCAGAGCATCTAGGAAGTATTATGTCAGACAACACTGCATAATGAAAATGTAAAAATGTGCTACATTTTTACAAATTAAATCTGAAGAAATCATCAAGTACTAACAGAAGTTGCTCAATGCTTTGTTCATGCAACTTTGGCAGCAACTACAGTCTCAAGACTTTTTGAATATGATACCACAAGCTTAGCACACCTACAGTATGTTTGAACAGTTTCGCCCATTCTTCTTCGCAGCACTTCTCTAGCAACGAAGTAGAGGCATTTTTCAGATCTTCCAAGTGATGTTCAATCGGATTCAAAGTCTGGGCTCTGGCTGGGTTCATCAAGGACATGAACATAGTTGTCCTGAAGCCACTCCTTTCCTAAATTGGCTGTATGCTTAGGAACGTCGTCCTACTGAAAGATGAACCGTCGCCACAGTCAAGCTTTGAGAAGGTTTTCATCTGGGATGTCACACTATACATTTTTTTTAGATGCACGTTTAAAACATTTAAGCAGGTATTTCACGTAAAATGCCATAGGTTGCATGAATCATAGGATAACAGAGAGCCACGTGAAATTATTTACCTGGTATAGAAGATTCAGGTTCACTACATTTTGCTCTCAAGGAATAATAAAGGGTTATTCAGAAGGTTTCGTGTCTCACTTCTCATCCTCCAGAAGCTGGCATGCATCATCAGCTAGAGTCATGAGAGACTTCTTCATCTCTCTTTGGAGCTCTTCATAAATGTCCTGGGAATCCTCCAGGTATCGTCCCCAGTTCTGATTGACGGGAAGGTAGCTCACACCCATCTCCAGCATTCCAGCAAATGTCACAGGATGGGGACATCTTTTGGAATACGAATGAGTTGTTACAATCCAGCAGTGACCACAATTTAAGAGAAATATGCATTCTGACCTTTCCATGAAGAGAGGTAGCTGTTCAATGAATACTTGATGCGTTGCCAGAACATCTGAGGCGCAGTACTGCATCAACTCCTGCAGGGGACAGCAAAGGCAAAGTTACTCTCCACTGATGGCTCGATAGCTGGACACATGGATAGATGGATGAACCATGGACAGAAAGACAAGACCGACCTGGAAGTGGTTCCTGACGTCCATCATGGTGCCCTTTACAAAGGTCTCTCTCATCTCTTTCTGCAGCGG
Organism: Phyllopteryx taeniolatus; assembly: GCF_024500385.1. Classification (NCBI taxonomy): domain Eukaryota; kingdom Metazoa; phylum Chordata; class Actinopteri; order Syngnathiformes; family Syngnathidae; genus Phyllopteryx; species Phyllopteryx taeniolatus. The sequence continues at coordinate 13,129,572 of NC_084506.1, forward strand.
TGGCCCTCCCACATACAGAGCATGGACATCGGCTAAGTTGTTGATGCTGCTAATATTCACCCAGTCCCAAAATCCAATCTATACATGAAAACATGAAATTGTGAAGGTTTTCATTAGTCTATCGCTAAAAAAACAACAACCCCCAAACCCAGTGTCAAATACAAACCTTAGGGCCATCTTTTTTCTGTCCCACTTTCTTCATGTGCTGGCTGACCTCCTGGAGGCCCACCTTCTTTCCCAGCTTATTGGCCATCCATAGTGTGCGCTGGAAGCCAGTCAGTCCTGAGATAGCCATGTGCAGACTCATCGTATCCATGAAGCGCACCTTAGACCCCTTAAGAAAATAATACATATATCGGATTTTAATTAAATGTAACAACACAAGCTCTTATAGCAATAATGAAAAAACATCATAAAACAACCAAAATATGAATGAGAGGTTGGCAATAATATGATACCACTCTCAAAAATACACACCTTTATCAAGTATTGCTCCTTAATGTGAGATCTGTCAAAACTGACATTGTGGCCCACAATAAGCCGTTCCTTCCACTGACCCCCCGGTGGACGGACAGAGTTCATCGGTGTCTCCAATGGGATGAGATCAGCGAGGATGAGCTGGTTTGACCAAGAGTAGCGCTCTTCGATCAGACGTTTGCTGCACCAAGAGTACCTTGCAAGGGGGACGCAAAAACCTGTGACATAAACTTGCCAGAACTTACCCACATACAGTATTATTTTGGTACTGTTGTGTTATGTACATATCAAAAAAATATTGTAGTATCTAAACAATGAACAAATCCATCCATCCATTTTGTATAGCGCATGTCCTCATTGAGGTCATCTGTGAGATGGAGCCTAACCCAGATGACTTTGGGTAAGAGGTGGGGTATACACCCAGGACTGATTGCCAGTCAATCACAGGGCACATATAGACAAACAACCATTCACACTCACATTCACACCTGCGGGCAATTTAGAGTCTTGATAACCTAGCCTCTTTGGAATGTGAGAGTAAGCCGTAGTACCCGGTGAAAACACAAAACACATGGGGAGAATATGAAAACTCCACGAAGAAAAGCCAGGGCTGAGATTCAAACCCTGAACCTCAAAACTGTGAGGCTAACTACTAAACCACCAAAGGACAAAGTCAATCAACATAATCATTTCAGTTCTTCCACAGTGGCATACATTTTTTCTTACCAGTGTGTGGGAGACAAAGCAACTGCCAATGTTGGACACTGTCCCTCTGCCATGCACACCTCCACATCAAACACAAGTGCCATCTCGTCTGGGAAGTCAACCCTGTGACTCTCCCCGTTGGACTCGTACCGTGTCCAGCCAACCTGCCGTGTCCACTCCTGAGGCGTGGGAGGAAGCTCTGCTCTCTGCAGCTCGGCCGCAGCTTCCAGGTAGGGAAGACTCTGCTTCTGAGCCAAAACACGGAAGTGCTCGTCAATATTGTTCCCGTACATTTTGGGAAGCTTCAGCTCCACTTCGTGTAACAGTGAGGTTTCTTTCCCCAGAAGCTGATGCTTCTGCAAGTGTCTTACGCCGCGTTGCACATCTTCTTCTTTGTACGCAGGCTCCAGCCCCCGAAATATCTGCTCGTGGAGGTTTCTCGACAGCATCTGGATATTAAGGGGGTTCAGACGGGTCTCTGCGGTGTCTTCACCCTGGACTGAGTGGGGCTTTGTGGAGCAGAAGGAGCGTGGCGGCCATATCCCCTTTTTGGAGAGGACAGACCTGTGCATGGGACAGCGCATCACTTCGAACGTCACATGCAGCATCACCTCATCTGGACAGCTCACCGCATCCTATGAAAAACATTCACAACCGCATCATTAGCTATACATTTGACTTAATCACAACCTGACGTTAGATGAAAACACACACACGCAAAGGTTGAATCAAAGCTGCTGGACAGTCCAGTTGCCTCGATTCAACCTTTAGGATTACTATGACCTGAATGACTGAGAAACTAAACAGACATGGGGCGGGGGGGGGGGGACACTATGCCTCAAATATTACTCGTGTAGAATTAGCAAAACACATTAAGCAACAAAAATAGCCACATATTAGTACGAGTCTACAGTGAAACTAGGTTACATCGTTTCTCTCAATTTACCAAGTCAAATCATTGATGGGTCAACGTGTTATCAACCGGAACACTCGGTTCAGGTGTTTCCCTCGATTGTGAGCTAACAAAGCAATAGCTGCTTCCTCCAAGCCCGGCTATGTTTCATGACAACACTGCGACCGAAAGCGACATAACTGCACCCATTTTGATTAAGGTTATCGAAGACACAGGCGAAGAAGAAAAAGTTGACGTTCCTTAAAAAGCGCTGCAGCTTCGTCGGCGTGCTTTCAAGAAGATAACCATGCGCACTTTAAGCTTTTTGCGACATCTAGCGGACTGGATGACCGTGTAAATTTGCTCTGGAGAGATTCTATTCAATTGTGTTGCGTAACCACACACTCCGTCCTAGTTGGCCGTGTGGCCTAATGGATAAGGCATCTGACTTCGGATCAGGGGATTGCAGGTTCGAGTCCTGCCACGGTCGCTGCTGTTATTGACAATGTGCTTTTTTTTGCAGCTGCTGCTTGACATTTCTATTTGTACAAAACAAATAGGGACTACAAATAGAATTGGGGAAACACCCAATCAGAAAATAATGAGAGAAAACTGCCAGTGTAGTGTTATAAAGTTACATTAAAAAAAGAAAAAATAATAAAAAAGAAGAGTAAACTGGTAAGAATGTTAAATATTGCACATTTATGTAACGATTAAGACGCGTGATAAAATGCGCACAATTTTCTGTATGGAACAGATATCCACCAATACACATTTACTGTCACTCACACACCAACTTCCAAATTCCACTCAACCTTAAACATGGCTGATAAAATACTGATTACGTGATAATAATAAAATAATACAAACAAAACACTTTGTCTATCCGTTTTGTGATCTTCTTCTTTTCCTTTCGGCTTGTCCCGTTAGGGGTCGCCACAGCGCGTCATCCTTTTCCATGAGAGCCTATCTCCTGCATCCTCCTCTCGAACACCAACTGCCATCATGTCTTCCCTCACGACATCCATCAACCTTCTCTTTGGTCTTCCTCTAGCTCTCTTGCCTGGCAGCTCCATCCTCATCATCCTTCTACCAATATACTCACTCTCTCTCCTCTGGACGTGTCCAAACCATTGAAGTCTGCTCTCTCTAACTTTGTCTCCAAAACATCGAACCTTGGCTGTCCCTCTGATGAGCTCATTTCTAATTTTATCCAACCTGGTCACTCCGAGAGCAAACCTCAACATCTTCATTTCCGCCACCTCCAGCTCTGCTTCCTGTTGTCTCTTCAGTGCCACTGTCTCTAATCCGTACATCATGGCTGGCCTCACCACTGTTTTATAAACTTTGCCCTTCATCCTAGCAGAGACTCTTCTGTCACATAACACACCTGACACCTTCCTCCACCCGTTCCAACCTGCTTGGACCCGTTTCTTCACTTCCTGACCACACTCACCATTGCTCTGGACGGTTGACCCCAAGTATTTAAAGTCCTCTACCCTTGCCATCTCTTCTCCCTGTAGCCTCATTCTTCCCCCATCACCCCTCTCATTCATGCACATATATTCTGTTTTACTTCGGCTAATCTTCATTCCTCTTCTTTCCAGTGCATGCCTCCATCTTTCTAACTGTTCCTCCACCTGCTCCCTGCTTTCACTGCAGATCACAATGTCATCTGCAAACATCATGGTCCACGGGGATTCGAGTCTAACCTCATCTGTCAGCCTATCCATCACCACTGCAAAAAGGAAGGGGCTCAGGGTTGATCCCTGATGCAGTCCCACGTCCACCTTAAATTCTTCTGTCACACCGACAGCACACCTCACCGCTGTTCTGCTGCCCTCGTACATGTCCTGTATTATTCTAACATACTTCTCTGCCACTCCAGACTTCCGCATGCAGTACCACAGTTCCTCTCTGGGTACTCTGTCATAGGCTTTCTCTAGATCTACAAAGACACAATGTAGCTCCTTCTGACCTTCTCTGTACTTTTCCATCAACATCCTCAAGGCAAATAATGCATCTGTGGTACTCTTTCTAGGCATGAAACCATACTGTTGCTCGCAAATACTCACTTCTGTCCTGAGTCTAGCCTCCACTACTCTTTCCCATAACTTCATTGTGTGGCTCATCAACTTTATTCCTCTATAGTTGCCACAGCTCTGCACATCACCTTTGTTCTTAAAAATGGGCACCAGTACACTCCATTCCTCAGGCATCTTCTCACGCACTAGAATTCTATTGAACAAGCTGGTCAAAAACTCCACAGCCACCTCTCCTAGATGCTTCCATACCTCCACAGGAATGTCATCAGGACCAACTGCCTTTCCATTTTTCATTCTCTTTAATGCCTTTCTAACTTCCCCCTTACTAATCATTGCCACTTCCTGGTCCACCACACTTGCCTCTTCTACTCTCCCTTCTCTATCATTTTCCTCATTCATCAACTCCTCGAAGTATTCTTTCCATCTACCTAGCACACTGCTGGCACCAGTCAACATATTTCCATCTCTATCCTTAATCACCCTAACCTGCTGCACATCCTTCCTATCTCTATCCCTCTGTCTGGCCAGCCTGTATAGATCCTTTTCTCCTTCTTTAGTGTCCAACCTGCCATACATGTCATCATATGCCTCTTGTTTTGCCTTTGCCACCTCTACCTTTGCCCTGTGTCGCATCTCAATGTATTCCTTTCGCCTCTCCTCGGTCCTCTCAGTGTCCCACTTCTTCTTAGCTAACCGTTTTCCTTGTATGATTTCCTGTACTGTGAGGTTCCACCACCAAGTCTCCTTCTCTCCTTTCCTGCCAGAAGATACACCTAGTACTTGCTATATTTATATCAAACATATTTTCGCGCCTTAACTCATAAATTTGTCTCATGCCGTAAATCAAAGAAAGTCATTTTTTTCTGTATCGACACCAGGGCCGGTTCTCGCCATGCATACTTGAGGGGGCAGGCAGAAATGTTAATGGGGCATCATGTAACAACATATCCTTTATTGTATTGCTTATTATGATTACTTATTATGACGCTAACTTAGCAATAGCTACACGGCATCTTTCTTACTTTACTTTCCCTCTCATAACACAAGCCAGTATAGCAGGTAATGGCTGTTGTTAACAGGGCACTGTTACTTGTGTGTCACCCACTACTTGTCATTAAAGCACATAGCCGAACAAATTTAGAATCCTGTACACACATTCTCTTCTACCCATGCAACAAATCACGTGAACCGGGCCGCTCGAATAACGATAATAGAAAAATGAACACAAAACTAATAAATGCTCATGGTACCCAAATTTAACAGATTAACTTGATATATGGCACTCATGAAAATACTTGCAAATTCAAAATTGGTGTAACTTTTTCTCTTTTTACTTCAGAATTTCCCTTGAATACATTTCCTGTCTCTTTGAGCATGTTTTGTTGTGTGGATGTGCTTTTCTAAGAGAGAGGGGCAAAAAAAGTACAACTAGGTAAGGGCACGTGACAGGATCAATGAGTACACTTTACAAAGCGAATCTATCAAAACGGTCCTAAGCCAGCGACATTTAAAATAACCACCATAGCACTTCCGGTTTAGCTCTTATTTTGAAATTCAAACTCGTACAACGTTCTGTGGCAGACTGAGGCTAACTTGAGGATATTTTCACTACTTTTTAAGAACGCATCGTGTGATACATTGAGGGCACGATATAGGGCAGGGGTCACCATCCTTTTTGAAACACACAGGTACTTCTTGGGTACTGATTAATGTGAAGGAGCGACCAGTTTGATACACATTTATGAAGTAACAAATGTGCCCAAATAACCCTCAATTATTTTATTATTAAGAATTCATGACAAATGATTCATCAATCGTTTCACAATAAACAGTTAAATATCAATATTTATTTTGCTACAAGTGTTCCCATTTTTAAATGATCACATTCTTAGGAAATCACAATGTCCCAACACCAGTGATGTATTTTGAGAACAGGGCCACTCATGTGGCAAACGTCTCAAAGATCGCCCAGAAAAATTAAATGTAAGTTAAATGTAAAATGATTTTAAAATTGATATGCTTATTGATGTCTCAAGTGTTTTTTTTGTGTGTTTTTGTCCTTGAAAACATGAATCAACATTATTTTTGCAGAAAGGCCTTTAGGTGAACAATATATGGTGTCGAAAAAACAAACTAAACAAAAGCGACTTGTTTCAGGGCGGAGTCACCCCGTCCACCTTGACCGCTCTTCGGGTGCTTGGACTCTGTGATTGGTCAAATGGGGCGAGCTGGTTTGTGACGTCATCCCGCAGCGGCTTGACTGACAGCAGACTGACTGCGGCCGGAGGCTGGCAGAAGGCGGACGCAGGAGGATGCGAGAGGACGCTTGATACCGGGGCCCCGTGGGGCTCAAAGCAGCCGTGTGGGACATTCAAGACAGCTGGCGGTGAAGACTCACGAATAGGTAAGAGAAACCTTGGTGTTTTTTAACAGAGAGAATTTACGCCTGCTTCACACCATGTGTGGTACTGCCGCGGTGCATTCAGGGATGACATGCGGCGTACGCGGTCACTTTGTAAAAAAAATAAATAAAAATAAACGTAGTCATTGATTACAAAATATAAGCATGTTTTTCTCAATAATATAGTACGCTTATATGACAGTATTTTGGCCGGTAACATTTAATTGTGCGTAGCCTATAGTTGTGTAAGTAGGCCAATGACATAAATCCAATTAAAAGTGAAGATTGAGGGGGGCAGGAGGGGGGGGGGGGGCTATTAAAAAACGTCAGAGACGAAACGAAGTGAGAGCACGTCAAATGGAGCAAATGGCGAGTTGGGAAGGAGGCACCGTCGCGGTTGTCTGACGTTTCACGATTTGCCCTTTTTTCTTTCTCTCGCTTTCTTCCTCACCTTGATCAGCACAAGGTGAGTTTATGGATAGAGCGTGCAGAAGTTATCTAAAGGGGACGTTCAAAAAAAAAAAAAAAAAAAAAGTCCTTACGCGGGCCTCGATTTGAAAAATTACCCATATTTAAATTATAACACGCGTCTACGTAAGAATGTTTATATCCCAAAATATTGAACAGCATACGTTTGAATTACAATTTATTCCACGATGTTTTATTTGATATTAGCCTAAGAGGTGTTATAGGCCTTCTTTTTTACCTTTAAAGCGTGCTTACAAATACTTGATATCAATATTGTATTTTGTTTTATAATTTTTTAAAATGTATATATATATTTTTATAATGGGAAATACAATATGATTAATGATGACCTTATTATAATAGCGATATTTTGTGAGCTGGTCTATTTAAAATAATAAAGTATATTAACATAATAATTAGAAAAAAAATATTTTTTTTTTTTGCTGCGTGTTTTATGATTATTTAGAAAAATGCTCTAAATAAATGTTTACTTATTTTGGGAATACACTTAACACTTGTACGTTTGCCTCCTCTAGATGCTAAGTGGCATCCTGCGTGGTTACAACAATCATATGATTCTGGGGGTCTGTTTCTGTCTTTGGTTATCTAGCTGTATGAGTGTTAAATACCTGTCATAAAGCTAGATAACCGAATGTAGGGATGACTTCCGTAATTAACGTTGAGATAGAAAGAAGGAGAGAAGACTCTGGCCTTTACCTATAAAAGTCAAAGGTAAGAAATGTTTTGAATGAACTCCTTGTAGCTCAAAATTCATTTTGTTAAACACTTCATGCACTAATATCATCTGTTTGCAAGGACACATTATTTAACACTATTCCTTTTGTTAACATATTCAAAAGCACCTATATGCCACAGCATGCAAAAAGTTACATAGTATAAATGGAAGGGACAGATTCCTGCAACAGTAAAAAGAAATCAAGGACAGTCAGCGTAACATGTGCATAATGACATGACAGTTTACTATTTTAGAGTGCAATGTCAAAAATCAGTTGTGCTGTAGAGTACAATTTCAAAAAGAGTGAAGGGGAGACATATAAATCGACCGGAATTGAAAAGTGCAGTCATCTCTCTAATCTAGTCGTGACTGTAATGAAAATATAAATATGACACATTCAATGACCACATCATGGTAATTCAAATTATATTCCTGTGTGCAGTTTATACATATATATGGGAATGTATATACTATTTGGTATCATCGCATTGTTTTGAGAATGCAGATCACCAAGCGGCTAATCAAATCGGTGATAAGAATAGCTTGTTTTAAAGAGGTTTGAATGCCGAGTTGTGCATTGGGCTCCTCTGCATCATGACACCGGATGTTAAAGAAGCAAACACACACGGTGGGAACACTGATTGGTGCAGACTTTATAAATATTCATATTAAAGGACTGAACACAGAATGATCTTGATTGGCGTGTAAGCTTGGCATAATGTGCCAAAGTGAATCTTTTAATTGAATTTAAATGTAAAACATCTCGTCCGCTTTGTTGACAGAAGAAAGAAAGGGGGAAACGAGTGCTTTGTGCAGGCATTAATGTCTCCGGGACTACTAATAATGCAGTGGAGTGTTGTAGGACCCTCCGCACAACAGGGCTTCAAGAAAAAAAAAACACTTGGCATCTGTGTTTAAAAGCTGTAACGAATCTTCAGAGTCTTTGGGATACATTGTAGCAGGCCTGAATGAGAGGGGCCGGACCATCCTGTAGACAGGAGCTGAACTTTTCAACTTGCTCCTTGAGTGTGATGCAGTCCATATCCATGTGAGCCACTGAAGCCCGAAGTGCACCACAGTGAGATATGAGTTCGCATTCAGCGCCTTAACTACCTATTGCAGTGGCGCTCGCTGTCTAATTGCTCCGTTTCACTGCAGGATATTGGATATGCGAAAAGGGCCGCGGTCCGAGCCTCTTCCTGTTGTCGGTGTCTTTATTTATGGGATGCTCCGAGCCACCCTTGTGGCATCCTTTGTCCCTCTACCACACGAATGATTCTTTGCCCATGAGCAGCTGAATTATAAACCCAGGTTGACGGCAACATTTAATCACCGAGCATCCAAACGTGCATTGGTCCTCATTGTGCAGCTTTCATCATCACCAACAATTCAACGTGTGCTTGTTTTCTAAATCCTGATTGATGTTCTCGTTACAGAGTTTCAATTAGCGCCATTCTTCCTGAAAAGATGGCGGAAGCATTGTTAAGAGAAAAAGAGGACGAGGTCATCGCGCTTCCTCCGCCCTCTCTTTTTTTTTTTTTTTTACCCAGAAGCGATGGGATGCCATCTGCACTGCCCGTGAGAGACACTGTGCCGTGCCAGGAGGCAGACAAAGACCTTGGCCCATCTTCGGATCCTGGCTGCGGTTGGAGGAGCCATCTTGGGAGATGTTGCCGTTGATATCTAAAATGGCTGGGCTGACGTACAAGGTGGGTTGCATCATTCTTTTTTGGAGGGTACCAGTGGGTACGGTGGTAGCAGTGGGAGGACGAATGGCTGTGTGTGTGCGTGCGCGATCGTGGATGAAGACGAGATGAGTTCCCCATTTCCTCCCCAGTCTCACACACACATGGCCTCTCCCTTTTTCATCTGTCCTCTTCTCCTGCTAATTAGCAGTTAGTGGGTGATAGTGGGAAGGAGGGGGGCTAAGGGTGGTGGTGATAGGAAGGGGGCTGGGGAGCAAACAAAATTAATGAGCTGGCACCGGTTGAAGGAAAGCTGCCACCCCTTCTTGTCACGGCGCTCCTTTTGCACACAGCATGGTGGACGCCATGTTGTCGTCCACCTGGCACATGAGATACACGTCACAAAGTAGCATGTATATAATATATATTTGACATTTTTGCAATCCCGGTTTATGGTGAAAAAAAACCCAACAACAATTTGTATCACACAATTCAATATCACATTATAATGTGATCAACTTTACGTTTCAACGTGATCAGTTTCACGCTGTAACATTATAAGTTTCATGTTTTAACAGGAATTTATCAATTTGTCAATTTATAACATGGTAAGTTTCACTTTCGTATTTGGCAAAATAAAATAAAGCAATTCCTTCCGGTTCAGGTCACTGGCGAAGACCTATGAAGGTACGTGTGTCTCCTTTGTGTGTCTTATAAATCAAAGTTACTAGCTACGTAACTGTGCTGCTCTTCGATATACTGTAAAATAACAATAAGGCAATAAATGTTTATAAAGATTGAAAATTGAAAAAGAAGACACACTTCCTGGGTATCCCCTCACGTGCACTCTGTTTCCAAACATGTATATAATTGACATAGCCACTCCCAGCACACTTCAGTTGTACAGCCGGGTCCACTACCGCTGTCCTGCATGCTTCCGCTCATGTCCTTGTCCTTGTCCTGTCCAGTCCTGTCCTATATTGTCCTGTGCTTCCCTCACAGGGAGTCGCACTACTGCCCCATACAACACTCAAATCCAATGTGTCATTGTACTCGGCATATAATGATTTACTTTCCTCATCTTTGTTGTAGCTAGTGTCCTGTCTTTTGTTGACTTCTCTTCCTATATTGTTTAGTTGTCTTTTCACTGTCTCTCCCTTTTGTTTTTTCTGTCACTCCCCTTTAAAACTTTGTTCTGTCCGACAGAAAATGTCAATAAATATCCATCAGAATACAACGAACCAAAGGCAGCTTAAAAGCTGCACTGTGGTACAGTACAACTGTTCCGGCATGAAAGGGACCCAAAAAATAAAATAAAATAAAAAGAAGACACACATAGGGCTCCACCAGTGACCTGAACGGGAAGACATTGCTTCGTTTTGTTTGGCCATATGCAAAAGTCAAACTTATCACGTTAAAATGTGAAATTTATCACGTTAAAATATAAAATTGATCACATTAAAACGTGAAACGTATCACGTTAAAACATGAAATTTGTCAGGTTAAAACGTGAAATTTAGCAGATTAAAAGGTGATTCTGAACGTTTTTTGGGGGGTGGTGTGGCAGCAATACGCTTCCGTAATTACACGTATTGTAGATAATGAAACATTTATTATGGTCACAGCCATAGAACTTTTCTCAAAAGGATACAGGAAGATCTGATGCCCCCAAATAGCCACCTTACACATTCTCTCGGTCACACACACACGCACACAGTAGGAGCCTTATCGTGCCAAATATGTCCTAATCCAACACAAGGGCTATGTAAAATATTGTGTTGTTAAAAAATGTATTGATGACACTGTCAGAAAGGTATGCATTCCACCATATGTTTACGATTGTGGTTGCAGGTTGTAGTGGTGTCGAACTGGACAATATTATAATGAGAGCTGCCTCTAATAATTCTGTTTGCTTCATTTGGCGTCATTTGAGAATCTGAATATTTGACACCGCTTCCGGTATAATGCAGGTTTGTTCAACACTCGCATTAACAGTAATACTCACGTTATTAAATTAATACCCCTGCGACAGTGGCACTGTTCAGCGTTATTCTTTTGTCCAGGTTGAATTTTGTCAAATATTGGTTGTCTGCAGCACCACGTGAGGATGCGTGTCCACCGATCAACATGTGCAGCTGCCGTGCTTGTGTGTTAATGAACAGCGTTGTGCGTTTCCACATTATCATTCAAGTCCGCGCTCGCTCTCTCTCTCTCTCGCTCACTGCCCTCCCAATAGCTGTTTAGCGCCCCCGTACCCTCCCGCCACACCTGCCCCCCCTCGGAAAAAGCTCCCTTTCCCACAATTGTGAGAGCTGGTGCTTTAGCGGGCCCGGGCTGGGGGGCAGGGTGGGAAAGGCCCTCCAGACTAGACATGAGCAGATGCCTGAGACATTAGACTGTCGTGCGGAGCACTGAGGTCGGCCGAGGCGCTGAGTTTTAATGTGTTTGCAAGTCTATGCGTGTTTGATATGTGTGCGTTGGGGAGGGGGGCAGCGCGGGCCCTGCATGGAGTGCCACCTGACTGTTCATTAGTCTATTCAGCCCCCTCTGCATGTCTGAAAGGCATGGAGATGCGATGCCGTTTTTCTCTGCCAATTGAGAGGGATTCAGTGGCGTTAGAGATGCATTCACACACCACATGCGCACAGTCACCGACTTACACCTCGTCACTCTGTGTTTGGCCTTTATCAGAGGCGGAATGCAATTAGAAAGCACCCGCACATTCACAATCTCAATCTGATTGTATGTTGCCTTCAAACCTTTTGACTTATCTTGACATCAGGATGCAATTGGTTACAACAAGACGGTATGAAACCTTTGAAATGGCACAAATGTATCTGTGCCCGTGACCCTTCCTACATGTGACAGGCCGAATGATGTATGTTGCTGATAATGAACCACATGTAAAAGGATTTGTAAGCTACGACATATGGCAAAAGTAAATTCTTCACTTGATTGTGCAGATACAGGAGAAACCCTGATATAAAGGTCAAGTGTGAACCAGTCCTGGACCTCGGCGCAGAACACAAAAGAAGGCATGATGCTAATGTGTCGGGAGCTCAGCCGAGTCTGAGCAATCTTCATCTAGACAGCTCCAAGTTGCATAGCTTCATAGACATCTTGCTGCACGAACCTCACATTTTGACTGAAATATAAATGGTTACGTTGTTTTCGTGTCGTTGGGGTAACTAACAAACAATCGAGAATGAAACACGGTGCCCCCAGTGACGGTATAATACAGATCAAAAGAGTTGAAATGAGCGGAGGTGAACATGAAACGCTTTCAGCAGCTCAGTTGCACAATCATGACGTGGCATCTCTTGAAATGAGAGTAAGTTACTCCATCCGGAACACATTTAATGTTTATATAGATATTTTCCTCTTTGTTTTTTGAGTGGATGTGACATTAAGTTAGATGTGTACTAAATAATTCAAGTGGCTGGTGATTAAACATCAGCGTCTGTGTCTAATCTCTGAAAACAAAAGAGTGTTTTCAATCAAGACGATCCAGCTGGGCAGAGAAGAGGATTTAGGACAAATTCTCAGCCAGATGTACATTTGAATATTCATCCACTCTGTAGTGCTTTCAATGTATGACATGCAGATTATAGCTCCCGTATACCTTGCATTGCTCTTTGTTTGTGAGTGCCAGGAAAAACCCAAGTGATGCCATGTCGGCACAGAGAGTTGAAATTTATGGAAAATGCCTTATTGCTCAGTGACTACAATGATATTTAAAGTGCTCCAAAATGTCATATCCTAACGAAATAAATATGAATAAATAGTGGGAACATTTGCGTATTCCACACGAGGATAAACACACCAGTTTGAAGAAGGATAGTAGTCATTTGTTCTGCTTTTTAAGATTCTCTAAGGTCCTCCCTGGGCTCGAGCTCATCTTTGGCTCTCACTCGCTGTCTCTCTCAGCCATATGAATGTTCAACACGTTGTAATATTTAATGCCCAGCTCACGGGCACAACCCGAGAGTGTTGGATGCCTTCCCATGTGGGTCAAGGAAGGCTCACTTGGGCTCTTTTAATGCAACTTTGACTAATCTGGCACAAAGCTCGGCGTTAAGTATCTTAAAGAAGGATGGGGAGACGTTTGCACGGATTAAGAGGAATCCCTGAGTATAGGCCCTGCAGGAGAGGAGAATTAGGTGACTGTGCCTTTAATACTTCTTTGTAATCATTCCAGGAGGAGATGACGCTTCAGCGTGAGTAGTATTGGGTGCGCTCTCGCTCAGACATGCTCATTTATCAGTTTGATTCAACAGTTTTCTCTGTTGTTAAGTTCAAGTTCACGGGTGCAACAGTCGAGTGCGAGAGGAGACGGAGGTGGTCCCCTGCGTGCGTGTTGGGGGTTACATAGCCTTTGACCTCCGCTGGGGTTGCTATGGGGAAGAGGCCGCCAGGCGCAGTAATGTACCGGTGAAAAGGCCGAACTGTCACTGCTCTGCAGCTAATACGTACACACACACACACACACACACACTACCATTCACATTCTCCCGCTATGTCAGCTACAAGAAAGCAGTTTATGTTTGTTATAATTCATCCGAGCTCCAAGCCCATTCAAGTGAACACCCTTTATTGTGTACTGTGAGCTTGTAAGGCACTTAATATACGCCACTTGTCAGATGCTGCGTCTTTTTATTTTCAACACGAATGCTCCTTAAAAAAAATGCCTTGCAGTCAGAAGGAGTGATGGACATTTGACTTTGAATTCTTATAGAAACTAGGACAGTCAAACACATAGTGGCCAAAACCTCAAATGTACAGGTCTACTAGAATTAAATAATTCAGTTTTTGGAAGTATGTGGACAATGACAGTTTAAAAAAAAAAAAATTGTTCTATTATCTCTATACCACCACAGTGATTTTGAAATGAATAAAATCCAGTGTAGACTTTCACCCTCAATTTAAGGGGCTCCACAAAACTATGACATCAGACCGCATTTTATGCAAAATGTCTCCATTTTCAAGGATATGACATGTCTATTATCTGCCCTGTAAAGCACCAGTGTCATTGTCATTTCATCCCAGTATTATAAATAATGGTTACAGTAATCCCTCATTTATTACCATAGTTATACCCCCCCCCCCCCCGCCCCCGCAATAGGCGACATACACAAAGTAGCGACCACATATTTTTTAAGTTGTTTATGCATATTTTAAAGTATGTATGAACCTCTCCAGACTCTTTTTATTTTTTCGCCACACTCCTATTAACCATACTCATAACCACGTTGTAAACGCTTAAAAGCCTTTTAAATTCAAACATACAGTAACGCACACAAAACATTTTTTTTCATGGTTTTAATCTTTTGGGTTAGGAAGTGTTTCATTTTACCACAAAAAAAATGACAGTATACACTGAAAATCCTGTGATATGGCAAATTATGTGAAATATCAATATGAAAAAAAAAAATGGCAATGCACTGAATCCGCAATAGGTGAACGGTGACATAGCGAAGGAACGCTGTATATACAATTGTCACTTTTTTCCAAATATGAAAATGGAGGCAATCTGCATGAAATGGCTGTAAATCCTATGTGGTAATTTTAATATTTTTGAGAAACTTCTTCAAAGAAAGCTGGTCATCTCCACTCTAATCCCATCTTTCAAATCCATTGTGACGGTGCATGTTTTTTTGTCTAGATTTTATTGCTTCTGAGAAAACTGTCAAGCAGGCTGATTGGTATAAGTGCATGTCTACATGCCCCCTCTGTAAATATGTGCAAGTGTGGCCTCATTTAAGGTTGCATTCATTCAGGGGAGGGGGGGCTTCGAATAAAGGACTGTCTATTTGCATATGCTGCATGCTGTCTGCAGAAAATAAAAGGAGCAGGCAAAAAAAAAAAAAGATATCAGATGTGGACAAAGAACAAGGACAAATCCTTCATTGTGGGCTTGGTGGGAGAAAAAAGCTTGTGTGAATTGAGGAGTGAGTGAAAATTGACAGAGAAAGAGTTGGGCCTGGTTCCCCGTGGGGATAAAAGCCTTGAGATCCCTCCATAATAGAGCCTGAAAATCGGAGAGAAAAATATCGAGACAGTTTTATTTTATTGTTATTATTTTTTTACTAAATAGGACGTTAAATGGATGTTTGTTTTTCTGAGATGGTACCAAAAGTTATGCTTTTATTTCTTGAGGCGTCACCAGGAAAACGTTTCTCTAATATGATGCTACTGTCAGGTTTTTTTTTTTTTTTTTAAATAATAATGTCGTTATTTAAACACATTGTTGTAACGGTATTGAACGATCTTTTTCTGTTTTGTTTCTTTCAAAATGTGAAATATATATTTGTGCAGGGTTGATAATTTGATGGGCCGGTCTTGATCCCCCCCCACCTTCTTTTCCCCTCCTTTGTTTGTTCTCAGAATGAAGATGACAAGCTGTGGAACCAACTCCCGACTGCCCAAAAAGTCGTCACCATTTTTTTGTTGTTAGAGATAGCTCAACTCAAATCTACGGGACGTTTATTTATTTATTCATTTATATTGCACTTTCTTAGCATGTGAGATATGTTGATGTTAAAATCTGCAAATAAAAAGGTAAAACTTGTGTAGACAAGCCTTTTCAATGTGACTCTACAGAACATCATAAAATGGATACACCATTGCTTTAAATTAAGAGAAATGATGAATATTTCTGTATTTTGACCTCAAATAAAAGAGAACAAGGTCTATAAAAGCAAAGACATCAGTGCTGAATAATATTCTGTTGGCCAATAATGCATCTGGCATAGGCAGTGCTTTTATTTTGATATCGAAAATGTTTTTAAAGCCCCCCCCCCCCCAAAAAAAAAAATTATAATAATTAGTTCATACAAAGAAACTGGCCGGAGCAAAATGCGTTGTATAAATTTGTAGCGGTTTTTTTTTTGTTTTGTTTTTTAATTTAGCGCCTTTTTGAGCCAACATAAAGTTTGAACTAGACTGAAATAGTGAGTTCAGTCGACGGTAAGTACGTGTGTAATAATAATAAACGTTCAATCCCTCCGTGTTTTTTTTTTTTGTTTTTGTTTGTTTTTAGCAGGACGGTTTACATTAAAGAGAAAAGGAGAACGAGATTGATCGGATTATAAAGTGACACCTTGTGTCTGCACCCAAACAAACAGCATGCGATGAGATGATTAAAAAGTGCGATGGGTGCTGTCCAGTCTACTGGTTCGGACACACGCGTGCGCGCGCGCACACACGCGTCAAAACGGGATTGGACCACATCAATTTCTTTAAATATATATATTTAATGCAATGCACACATTTATGGGAGCCCATAATTAAAGTGTATGTAATCGAAATACTTTGAAGGTTAAACCCCCCCTCCCCAAAAAAAACAAGTTACTGGAATGGGCCAATGGATTATTCATCTCGACAATGTATGCAACACGGCAATGTATTAAAATTCCACATTTGTTTTCTTGCATGCTTAAAATGTATTTTTCAACAGCTCCCATAAACTCGAAGCCTGCGAAATTTGAGCACATTTTAAAATTTGACATCGTAGTGTAAATGCGATCTATCCACTGAAACAAAATATATGTTATATAGTGTTATAAAAGAATATAGTAGGATCCATCCATCCATTTTCCATCCTGCTTATCCTCACTAGGGTCGCGGGTGTGCTGGAGCTGACTTTGGGCGAGCAATATAGTAGTATGATATAATGTAATATAATACTATATAATGTAACCTGACATAATATGCCCATAATATGCCCAGTCCAGGGTGCCTCCCTCTCTCCCAAAATCAGCTCATAGGCTCCGGCTATAGAAAATGGATGAATGGATGGCTGATGTATAAAACAAAAATATATATTGTAAAATGAAGTTACAAGATGTGAGAAAATGAATTTTAATATTTTGATTGCCAGTGCACAAATATGCACCGTTAAATGTGGGCGTTAAATCACTGAATCATGTAATAAAATGACAAATGTGATAAAAATACTCCTTTTTTTTCCATCTAAAACCACAAATCTTGTATGGATTCAGTGATGATGGGGAATTGTGCATCGCTGCATGTTTCCGATGCATCTAAATAACTGCAGCAACTTCTCTCTGGTTGAATGCAAAGCAATTAGTGAAAGCAGCCTCTGGAATGTAGAAATAAACGCATTAATAAAACTGCTCCACTGGAGTGATTTTAATCATTAAAAACTTCTTGTGTGCTTTAAAGCCTGCACGCTCCACAAACAAGTGTTGCCATTAATAATCAAGACATAGTTTGTCTCCCACACACCATCATGTGTATTATTAACCATTTGGGCTAAAAATTACCTTTTAACGCGTGTCTTTATTTGTTTTGGGAAAGTACTTGCAGGATGTCAGGGGTCAAGGGTCATGATCAGGATGGTCCACCAGAGGACTCTAAACAGACCAGAGAGATGCCGAGGTCAGAAGCCATAGTCAAAGGTCAAGGGTTGCTAATTAAGAGGCTATTTCCAGCCATTCCCCGGTGACCGCCGCACTGAGACACACTGGCTGCTAAAGTGCAAAGAAAAAAACAGCAAGAACTTAAAAGAAAGAGATGACTAAATGGCAACAAAGTAGCAGAAGAGGAAAACAGAAGTGTGTTTAACTTTACAGGAGCTCTGTTCTAAATAATAGTTTTGAACATGGTTCCAAAAGCAAGCAATTGTCTGCAGATTAGATCTCAAATGCTTATAAGAACAATTGTAGCAAAAGTTTAATGAATTCTGTCTTCAAAGTCTCCACGTTTTGGCGGCAAAGTCGCTCAGTGGTGTTTATGCCTGGTGAAGCGACTCTTTAGCATAAGAATGGAGACGGGGCCTGTGAACTAGTGGGCCATTCATTTGAGCCTTGGCCGAAACTCCCAATAGAGCTGATTTAACGTATCCTACAAGGCTTTCCTCGCACAGGCATCGCTTCCACACACACATTAGAGCAGGGGATGCCTCCCCTTGCCTTATAAAATAACAGGGGAGGCCTTTCTCCTATAGGTTCTTTTTATAAATAGGTTTCCTCTCAGCTAGTCCTGAATATTCTGGATTTTTGGATTAGTCTACCTTTGAAACATTAAAAAAAATATATTTCCTCTCCCCCCACAATTTATTTCTTGGTGGCACGGTAAACGACTGATTAGCACGTCCGCCTCACAGTTCTGAGGACCTGGGTTCAAATCCTCGCTTGTGTGGAGTTTGCATGTTCTCCCTGGTTTCATCCCAAAAACATGCAGGGTAGGTTAATTGGCGACTCTAAATTGCCCATAGGTGTGAATGTTAGTGCAAATGGTTGTTTGTTTATGTGTGCCCTGCGATTGGCTGGCAAAAGATAGCTGGGATAAGCTCCAGCACGCCCGCGACCCTAATGAGGAGAAGCGGTACAGAAGATGAATGAATGAATTTATTTCTTTGCAAAAGCAACTAATGCTCAGTTCTGGCTCATATTGTTTCCTATTGAATGTAGTTAAATAAAACAAACAAACAAACAAACAAAAAAACAAACAAGCAAGACGATTATAGAGGCATTAGTCAAACTGAGCCTTATTGTCTTTGTAAAGTATTAATTTTTGATCCAGTTCATTCTGGCAGTCTTTCATTAAATAAGTAAATGATGTGGTGTTTCCCTGTTAAAATGTTACGATTTTATTCAAAAGATAAAGACGAAGTGATTTTCACCTAAGCAGTGTACAAGGTGGCCAACACACAAGTCAAACAAAACAGTTGAGTTTGTAATGCGCTTTGTACATGCCCAGTAGACCTTGAATAGGTCACATAATTTTTGTTGAATATATTTGGTCTAAGGAGCAGAGCTCTAGACCTGTTTCATATGTAAAGCACTTTAAGATGGTGTGAACAGTGGCATAACTAGATATATTTTGGGGGGCTAAAATATTCTCTAGCCCACCCATAAACAATTTGTTTTCTTTTTCTTTTTTAAAAATGTATATATATTACCCCAAAGGTATTGAATTTTTCAATATAAGGTGGCTAGAATGTAAAGTTAAGTACAAAAAAAAATCATATAACCTGTCATTAGTTACTGAAATATTATTATAAGACCAACTTGAACAAAGCAGTTTTTAGAAACTCAAGCAAGAATTTATTTTTTTTTTTTTCCTGAATTGTCATTTGGAGGTGGGTGGATTCAGCCCGACAGCAATGTTATATAAAATATGAGGAAATACTGTCACTTTATAGTATATTCCTTTGTCCACATAGACTATGGAGTGCATTTCATGTCTACTTCTGCGTCTGATGTCACACCAAGACATAGCGGTGTATTGATTTTGGCGATGAAAATGCCGCCCCCCCACAGAATGCTGCCCTGGGGGGCTGCCCATATCGCTCATATCAGAAACCGCCCCTAGGAGTAACTCTGAAGTGTGGACATTCTTGTCAAATCTTGATGGGTCTGCATTCTGCCAAGAACTTACTGTGTCTTTTCTTACCCGCACTCCAGAGGCTGTTGCACTGTAAAAAACAACTTATAGAATTTACCCAATCAATTTTGGGTAACAATTTGCAGCCACTTTAATTGGGTAAAATTGAACCACATATTTTGGGTGCAGAATACTTTAATTTAGGCGCCACAGTGGACGACTGGTTAGCACAACTGCCTCACAGTTCTGAGGACCGGGCCCGCCTGTGTGTGGAGTTTGCATGTTCTCCTTGTGCCTGCGTGGGGTTTCTCCAGGTACTTCCTCCCACATCCCAAAAACATGCATGGCAGGATAATTGAAGACTCTAAATTGCCTGTAGGTGTGAGTGCGAATGTTTGTTTGTTTATATGTGCCCTGCGATTGGCTGGCGACCAGTTCAGGGTGTACCCCGCCTCTCCCCCGAAAATAGCTGGGATAGGTTCCAGCACGCCGTGACCCTAGTGAGGATAAGCGGAACAGAAAATGAATGAATAAATACCTTAATTCAACAGCAATAAAATACTTACAAAACTTGGATAAAGTTTACCACACATTTCTGATTACATTTCAACCGCAGCATCTGAACTGAGATGGGGGCTAGTACACTTGGTGCTCCTCAACATCTGTGTTCTCTCTTAGTATGATGCAGGTCTGTCCATTTTGGCAGTATCAACTCTTTCAAAGCAAGTGTAGGGCCAATTGACTTGTAGATTGTAAATTCTGTAAATTGACTGTCTGTTGTACTAGAGCGGCTCCAACTACCGGAGACAAATTCCTTGTGTGTTTTGGACATACTTGGCAAATAAAGATGATTCTGATTCTGATTCTGATTCTGATAGACTCAACTGGCCAATCAGTGAGATGCCGCCACAGACATTCACATTTTAGTAAACATAGCAGAGAAATCCTCCTTTTCCATACAATCCCCAGACATGGTTTTATGGGCCTGCACTTCATCTTAGAACACCTCGACAGCGCGGGGACCTACGTGAGGATCCTGTTCGTGGACTTCAGCTCAGCGGTCAACACCATTATCCCTGAACTCATTTCCTCCAAGCTTCTCCAGCTCAGCGTCTCGCCTGCCATCTGCCAGTGGATTTACAGCTTTCTGACTGGCAGGACACAGCAGGTGAGGCTGGGGGAGGCCACCTCATCCACATGCAGCATCAGCACTGGAGCACCCCAAGGTTGTGTCCTCTCTCCACTACTCTTCTCTCGCTACAAAAACGAATGCATCTCAACGCACCCGGCTGTCAAACTCCTGAAGTTTGCAGATGACACCACTGTCATCGGCCTCATCAAGGACGGTGGCAAAGGCCAAACAAGAGGCATATGATGACATGTATGCTAGGTTGGACACTAAAAAAGGAGAAACGGATCTATATAGGCTGGCCAGACAGAGGGATAGAGATGGGAAGGATGTTCAACGGTTTAGGGTGATTAAGGATAGAGATGGAAATATGTTGACTGGTGCCAGCAGTGTGCTAGCTAGATGGAAAGAATACTTCGAGGAGTTGATGAATGAGGAAATGAGAGAGAAGGGAGAGTAAAAGAGGCAAGTGTGGTGGACCAGGAAGTGGCAATGATTAGTAAGGGGGAAGTTAGAAAGTCATTAAAGAGGATGAAATATGGAAAGGCAGTTGGTCCTGATGACATTCCTGTGGAGGTATGGAAGCATCTAGGAGAGGTGGCTGTGGAGTTTTTGACCAGCTTGATCAATAGAATTCTAGCGTGGGGGAAAAGATGCCTGAGGAATGGAGGAAAAGTGTGCTGGTGCCCATTTTTAAGAACAAGGGTGATGTGCAGAGCTGTGGGAACTATAGAGGAATAAAGTTGATGAGCCACACAATGAAGTTATTGGGAAAGAGTAGTAGAGGCTAGACTCAGGACAGAAGTGAGTATTTGAAAGCAACAGTATGGTTTCATGCCTAGAAAGAGTACCACAGATGCATTATTTGCCTTGAGGATGTCAGAGAAGGTCAGTAGGAGCTACATTGTGTCTTTGTAGATCTAGAGAAAGCCTATGACAGAGTACCCAGAGAGGAACTGTGGTACTGCATGCAGAAGTCTGGAGTGGAAGAGAAGTATGTTAGAATAATACAGGACATGTGCGAGGGCAGCAGAACAGCGGTGAGGTGTGCTGTAGGTGAATTTAAGGTGGACGTGGGACTGCATCAGGGATCAGCCCTGAGCCCCTTCCTTTTTGGAGTGGTGATGGATAGGCTGACAGATGAGGTTAGACTGGAATCCCCGTGGACCATGATGTTTGCAGATGACATTGTGATCTGCAGTGAAAGCAGGGAGCACCTGGAGGAACAGTTAGAAAGACGGAGGCATGCACTGGAAAGAAGAGGAATGAAGATTAGCCGTAGTAAAACAGAATATATGTGCAAGAATGAGAGGGGTGGTGGGGGAAGAGTGAGGCTACAGGGAGAAGAGATAGCAAGGGTGGAGGACTTTAAATACTTGGGGTCAACCGTCCAGAGCAATGGTGAGTGTGGTCAGGAAGTGAAGAAACGGGTCCAAGCAGGTTGGAACGGGTGGAGGAAGGTGTCAGGTGTGTTATGTGACAGAAGAGTCTCTGCTAGGATGGAGGGCAAAGTTTATAAAACAGTGGTGAGGCCAGCCATGATGTATGGATTAGAGACAGTGGCACTGAAGAGAAAACAGGAAGCAGAGCTGGAGGTGGCGGAAATGAAGATGTTGAGGTTCGCTCTCGGAGTGACCAGGTTGGATAAAATTAGAAATGAGCTCATCAGAGGGACAGCCAAGGTTTGATGTTTTGGATACAAATTTAGAGAGAGCAGACTTTGATGGTTTGGGCACGTCCAGAGGAGAAATAGTGAGTATATTGGTAGAAGGATGATGAGGATGGAGCTGCCAGGCAAGAGAGCTAGAGGAAGACCAAAGAGAAGGTTGATGGATGTCGTGAGGGAAGACATGATGGCAGTTGGTGTTTGAGAGGAGGTTGCAGGAGATAGGCTTTCATGGAAAAAGATGACACGCTGTGGCGACCCCTAACGGAAAGGAAAAGAAGAAAGAAGATTTTGCCAAGTATGTTCAAAAAACACACAAGTTTTTTGGACGTACTTAGCAAAATAAAGATGATTCTGATTCTGCTTCTGATGAAATGAAATGCACATATTGCCTGCTAGCCTTACCTGACACACTCATAATACAAGCAGGAACAACTCTAAGTGATGATCAACATTTAACTCAGCTGGTTTTACTATATAGTGCATTTGTCTTTGTCATTTGTTTGCATTTATGCGGATTCGCTAGCTTACAACCAATCAGAGTGATCAGTTGTCACCGATGGGCGACTCCATTTTGTGCTGATGAGCCGATGACACGTCAGCCAATTAGTGCGGCATGCATGCGTCATGTGATGCATAATGTAGTACCAATGGCTTTTAGGTGAATTTTACTAAAATTTTCTTGGTAATTTTTTTTACTGTTGTCAAATAGGTAGTGTAAGTAAAATTTACCCAAATTTTTAGGGTATTTTACCTATCTAAAATAATAATGTAAATTTTAGATGATATTCATGGATTATATTTACCACTCTCCAAAATCCTTTTTGACAGTAAGTCCAGTGTTCCGTGAAGATGAAACATCATTGCACGTTTTGAGTCACTTCACTGCTGCCAGTCCAACGGCTGACTCATGCTGACGTTGCGAGGCACACCTTGAGCATATACACTCACCGACAGCCCAACGGCAATAATGTATCCCAAATGCATTACGCCGATGGCTGAATGTCGACATTTTATATCATATTAATTGGCAAAATAACATTTGCCGCCAGGTGACATTTTTTTTTCACCTGCGAGGAGAATTTCCACTCTGCTGGTAGGTTGGAGTTTGTCTGAAAGAGTCACTCACAGCAACTGCAGTCAGCGAATGCCGCAATAATGAGTTAGATTTTGTATCATTTGTTTTTATTTGATCTATGTCGATCGTCAAAAAGTGGCTCGCCCATTCTGTGGTGCAATTGGTTGCAGTGCAACGCTGATCTATAGAATGGCAGGTACACCCTCTTTTTTGTTGATGGACCTCTAAACCTGCATTTAGGCATAAGAACAGTATTCTGATACCATACAGAATTAAAAAAAAAAAAAACATGCTTCTTCGAAGTGTATTGTGTTTGACAGAGCGGTGCGCACATCTCACTGGGGATTTTTGTAATTTATTTACTTATGCCTACTCCTTTTTAACATAAGTGTTTTGAAACATCCATCCATCCATTTTCTGAGCCGCTTCTCCTCACTAGGGTCGCGGGCGTGCTGGAGCCTATCCCAGCTGTCATCGGGCAGGAGGCGGGGTACACCCTGAACTGGTTGCCAGCCAATCGCAGGGCACATACAAACAAACAACCATTCGCACTCACATTCACACCTACGGGCAATTTAGAGTCTCCAATTCATGAATGTTTTTGGGATGTGGGAGGAAACCGGAGTGCCCGGAGAAATCGGGCACGCAGGCACGGGGAGAACATGCAAACTCCACACAGGCGGGGCTGGGGATTGAACACCGGTCCTCAGAACTGTGAGGCTGACGCTCTAACCAGTCGTCCACCGTGCTGGTCGTTTTGAAACATTTTTTTCAAAATGTTCTTTATATTGGGTGAGTAATGCATTACAGGGTGGAACTGAAAGAGTGATTAGCAGATCTGCCTCACAGTTCTGAGGTTAGGGGTTCGAAAGGAGGCCTCGCTGTGTGGCGTTTGCATGTTTTCCTCGTGCTTGTGTCGGTTATCTCCAGGTAATGCGGCTTCCTCTCACATTTCCAAAACACGCATGTTAGGTTTATCGAAAACCAAATTGTCCTTTGGTGTGGATATAAGCGTGAATGATTGTTTTTTCTGTAGGAGCCCTGCGACCAGTGTTCTCACCCAAAGTGAGCTGGGAGAGGATCCAGCTCACCTGGAACCCTAATGGGGATAGCAGTATAGAAAATGGATGGATGGATGCATTACAGGAGACGTGTGTATATATATGAACACCAGGTGTGTCCCCCCCCCCATCTACAAATGACTTTTGTAATGTTACTTGTGTTCAAATATTGAGACTGCCTCACTATTTTTCTGCTGTGGTTCTCACCCTCCGTCCCCGCCGTCCCGGTCTGTCCCCTAAAACCCTTTTCTGTCCGGCTGCATTTTCAACAAACATAGGCAGCAGTGACCCAATGGTTAAGATCCTCGCCTTCCACTGTGAGGGACGTAGGTTCAAGACCCTGACTGGACCATCCGCCAACATCCCCCAGACTCACAGCTGTGGTGTCCTTGAGCAAGACACTGACACCCTGAACTGCTCCCTGGGGGCTTCAGCTGTCCCCTACTCCAGTGTGCTCCACTAACAAGTGTGTGTGTTCACTATGGTGGGTAAAATGCAGGGAGCAAATTTTGTGTGCATGTTCATGACAATAAAGGTGATTCTTCTTCTTTTTCGTAAAACATCAGAGTAATTTAAAAAAAGCAGGGGGAGTATTTCAAACTCCCCTGTTGCACAGCAAAACTGTTCCAGCATAAAGGCATACATATCCACCATTCTGCAAGGCCATGCAAAGGAACAGGACAGGTTAAAAATAAATAAATAAATAATAAAAATTATTATTCAAAAAAAGAAAATTGATGAATGGATGGATGAAGGGATGGATTACAGGAGGCGTGTGTATTTATGAGGTTGTACGATTTGGAACATATTAGCCGGCCTCTACAATCTACTCGGTGCAATTTTAATCATCATTTCCCCCCCTGCTTATTCTCAATTGGGTTGCAGGTAACGAGAGGTGGGTACACCCCGAAGCAGTCGCCGGCCAATCGCAGAGTTTTGAACTAATCTAAAATGTGGGAGGAAGTCGGAGTACCTGGATAAAACCCACGCAAGCATGTGGAAATGTTGGAGAACGTGCAAGCCGACACTGATCTTGGATTCGAACCTCAGACCTTTGAGCGCTGAGGCAGTTGAGCTGACTGCTAGTCCACTGTGTTTCCTTATGTTATTTTAACAGCACAAATCTGTGAGATTTATTGTGAGCACGCAAGAAGTAGCCACCTTTGCTTTTGGGGAAAGAAAGTGGCAAGAGCAAAGGGTTTGATGATGAAACCCCAAAATGTGTATGGTGCTACAGGCAAAAGACAATATTGTAGCTGTGGCACACAACATGAAACGTATTATGCTCAAGGGACTAACTTGCAAGCAGTGTGCAAGCTCATATTGGTTTTTCAGCAGCTTCCCAAATTGTTGCCACATGCAAATAGCTCCACTGTCACTGGCTGGCATTGACAACCAAAGGTGAAAGCTAACATTTTCACTGTAAGCTGATACCCAGAAAATATACAATGTTTTCTAGTATCCGTATTCAACCAATAACACAGAGACTAAATTTAGCAATCAAAATGTGAAAAGAGACTGTATGTTGTTATATCTCTCTGCCATCATTTGGAGCTGTGAGACCACCGCAGGAATTCAAAGGCACATTCCAACAGGCTGGTTTGAGGTGATTTATCATTCAGCATTTATATGGACACAGGGGACTCGAACCGTGTCTGATGTGTGACTGCTGTGTTAACCTTTGACCCCAGACTGTCTGGAGGGCCACGGTGACAGAGAGTCAAGGTCAAGGGGACGGGGGCTGGGGAGATGGGTATGGGGATGGGCGGCATCTGACGAGTGGAAGAGTTCTCTGTCTGGGAGTGCAGAACCCAGTCTCAGGCGGGGTCCTTCGTGGACCCTTTTCCCATCCAAAACGCAGCGCCATGTCTGCTGCAAGGCCCTGGAGGGGGAGTTGGTGTCTCTGGACAGCACAAAGACTCACTAATCCTCCTACATGCAAATCAACACAAACTCACTGATTGAACATTTGTACCAGAAATTAGCTGCATCAGTCTCACTTTCATCATTTACAGCATTTTTATTCTTACACATGTTAATACATTAGTTACCAGGATGATAATAATAAAAACCTCCTCAAACACAGATTTTCTTGGCAAATAACTTTTCAGTGGATGTTTGCCACAGTAATTTCATGTCTGATGTGTTTTTGTCATTAGTTTATACAGTATGTGCATGTCAAGGTTATGGAAATGTTACGCTAATGTATGAGATATTAGTTTAGCGTCCACGAGAGGAACAAATGTGTGTCTTGAAATGGAATAAGTTTGAGTAATCATATACAAAAAAATATGCACTCCTTCCACAACCCCCAAATGTACTGTTTGGTCAAAGATGCTTTAATGAGGTTTTGACTGACAACATCAGATAAGTTTTTATTTTTCAGTAAGTGTATTATTGTGGGTATTGTTTGCTGCAGTGAAGGCTTCGTCACACCAAGAAGTATTCTGAAATTTCTGGAAACATAATAGCAAAACATTTTACAAAAACATACATCACTTTATGTGACTCGCTAAAGAAATTGAAATGTGTTTACTTCATGTATGATGCTAAATAGGTTTGTTCTTTTCATGCAATATTTCTTTACTTTTAAGACATATTGCAATTTTTTTTTTTTTTTTACTAAACCTTGTCTTGAAATAAAGTGAGCAAGTTCTATACTTAATATTTATGTTTCTGATTTCAAATTCAATTCACTGTGAGCAATCAATTGCCAGAGTTTCAAGGTGAAAACCACTGCTGACCAAAAAGAACAAAGGCTCATCTTACTTTTGCAAAATAAATAAATAAATAAATAAACATCTGAATGATTCCCAAGACTTTTGGAAGAGTATTATATTGACTGACGAGATGAAAGTTGAACTTTTTTGAGGGAGTGTGTCTCGTTACATCTGGTGTCAATAACACAGCATTGCAGAAAACGAACATCATTCCAACAGTCAAACACGGTGTTGCTCTGGGGCTCTTTTGCTCCTTTAGGACCCGGGTGACTTGCTGTAATTGATGGAACCATGAATTCAATCTGCTATGTTCCGCCATCAATTTGTGAACTCAAGCTGAGGTGCACTTGAGTTCTGCAGCAGGACAACAATCAAAAACACACAAGCAAGTCAAAAACGAAATGAAGATTTTGGAGTGGCCTAGTCGATGTCTGGACTTGAATCCGATTGAAATGCAACGGCATGACCTTAAAAGGGCCGTTCAAGATCAAAAACCCTTCAGTGTTGCTGAATTCAAACAATTCTGCAAGGAAGTGTGGGTCAAAATATATCCACAGAGATGTGAAAGACATTGCCAGATATAGAAAACGCTTGATTTCAGTTGTTGCTGATGACGATGGCCCAAACAGTTATTAGGTTTCGGGGCACCTATCTTTTCACACGGAAACAGATAACGTTGAATTGTTATTTTCCTTAATAAATGAAATTAACATTTAAAAACTACATGTGTGTTTACTTGGTTCATCTTTGTCTGATATTGACATTTGTTTGATGATTTTAAACATTAAAGTGGGGAAACTAGACAAAAATATAAGAATTTGAGAAGGAGGCCAATATGTTTTCATGGCTCTGTAGTTGTATACTTAATATAGTTGTATACTTATAATACTTCCTATACTTAAAATTGTAGCACACAAGGTGCCACAATTTTCCATCACTTTAAATTTCAAATGCAACTTGTTAACAATATATGTAGCAATCAATTGCCAAGGCAATTGTGTATATGTAATAATATGGTAAGGTGACCAGTGGCGTGGAACTGGGGGGAAAAGGGGGACAACTGTCCCAGGGCCCTGAGCATTTGGGCCCTCCCCTTAACACATAATATCTCGACGGAAGGTCTTACGGGGGCCCAGAATATGGTGCAAAGCCCCTGGTGGTGATTATACATATATATGCATTTATATGAGTCACATGGGCCCACTGAGGGAAACCATAACTATAATGTGATACCCCTACATTAGATATAGCACCATACCACACTTTGAGAACCACTGCTCTAGGTTGTTTTATACATACCGTAATTGTTCACTATGTAACCCTCAAAGTACACAATAATAATAACGGTGGCCGACTGGTTCGAGCGTCAGCCTCACAGTTCTGAGGACCGGGGTTCAATCCCCGACCCCGCCTGTGTGGAGTTTGCATGTTCGCCCCGTGTCTGCGTGGGTTTTCTCTGGGCACTCTGGTTTTCTCCCACATCCCGAAAACATGCATGGCACGTTAATTGACGACTCTAAATTGCCCGTAGGTGTGAATGTGAGTGCAAATGGTTGTTTGTTTGTATGTGCCCTGCGATTGGCTGGCAACCAGTTCAGGGTGTACCCCGCCTCCTGCCCGATGACAGCTGGGATAGGCTCCAGCACGCCCGCGACCCTAGTGAGGAGAAGCGGCTCAGAAAATGGATGGATGGATGGATGTTCAGTACATTACCAAATGTCCTTTTTGCTGGCAAGCAAAATGAAGAGATCATTTAGAGAGAGAAAAAAAAAGTTGTTCTCTTTAGGCACAAAACACGCACCCAAAATGTGGCCTGAAAATGGACTGTAGTTGTATTTTCTATTGCTTTAAATTTGTGTTCCTGCAGCAACACCATCAGAAAAAGACTGAACCAGAAGTAGCTCCCCTATAGGTATTCAGTGGTGCTACTTTGTTATTTTATTTACATAATTCCATCATACACCGTCTGCTCTCACTGCATAACTCACCGGAAGTACGCAAACACACAGACAGAGTCAGAGATATAATGTCACCTCCCTCAGACCTCCCGGGTGATCTGCAGTGGAGCGTGTAGCCACATGCCAATCACACCTTCTCGCCCGCTTTAAGAGAGACATTTGGTCTGGGACAACAGCAGCCCGTCCCTCCCCATACATTCTGCCTCCCCTAGCAACCATGGCTGCATGACTGAGAGGCTTTGTCCCCTCACAACAGGAGCGCGCCATTGAACCCAGATGCCCGTAGCAACAAGAATTACAGGTTGACAAAAAAAGGGGTCTTTTCTGTGAAACCGGGGGGGCGAAAGCTCTGCTCTTGTCCATACGTCTGGGATTCATATCACAGGTCTGAATGGAACCCCCTCTTCCTTTTAAATGCTGGTGTAACGGAGCGCACGAAGGGGCTCGTGGGGATCGAATAGGATCATGCTTAATCTGCTGCTCCTCACCACTGTGGTCTGACCAGGACACTTAAACGGCCTCTGTGGACAATTAGTGGAGTGCGGAGATACCTGGGGCACACACAGGTGGGAGTTGCATTGGTTTTCGCGTGTAGTGTGAAACATAAGGTAAACAAAACACGAGCAGAACGCGTGTGGAGAAAACAGAAAGGGTTTAAATAGTTTATGAACACTTTTGTGGACTTGCAGAGGCTTTCATTTAGGCCTTTTACTGCTTGCTTTATTAGAGTTACAACATGGATTCCTGAATGCATTACCAACTGCTGTTAAAGTGTAAAGTGAATTCAAGGATGTTTCACGATTTAATTGAACAGACTGGCCCTGCTACCTAATAAATAAAGTGGAACTTCTAAAGTCTAAAATACCCATGAGGTCGTCCGATTCCTAATTTGACCAACATGCTTAGGAAAATACACAGTGCGCCAAATTTGGCTGACCTTTGGTTGACAAAGACAGAGCAACCTCAACAAGAGAAAGACAAAAAAGAGGAAAAGAAGAATACAATATACAGGAATTTACGTGAAGCAGCAAAGCGCCACGTGTCACAAAAGCTTATCGAAGTCAAGGTAACGTGTTTTGTTTTACAGTGTTCCCCGTCCACCGATTTTTTTTTCTTTCATATTCATATCGCGCTTAATGCATCACATCACAGGATTTTGAATGCTGTAATTTTTGGGGGGTAAAATAAACACTTCCTCGCCTAAAACATTGAAACTTAAAAAAAAAAAAGTTAGGAATGAAAACACTCACAAGGAGCATGGAGAAGATGCTAACACTGAACTAACCACGTGGTAAATTGTCAGAGGTCCTGATGTCACTTCCCAAGCTACGGCCTTTCAAGGCACTTGTCAACATGGATACTACAGTATGTAATTACACTATGCAAAACCAGTTTATTTCTTTACATCCTCTTTGCTAATGATGTATAATAGGGACCCTGAATAATGAAAATCTATCGATAATTGATGCCCATTATAATTGCCTAAAAAAAATTAATTCTTGAATAGGTGACTCCGCGGGGCTGAACTGAGAGCATATGGGGGCCCACTGTAATCTGTTTTCATATTGATATTCTTCATACGTTGCTATTTTTCTTTATTAAAAACATGCACAAAAAACGTTTTTTTTTGGGGGGGGGTTGCTAGAACGGATTACTAGCATTTTAATTTGTTCATATCATTCCAGTCCGCACAAGCAAGGCGCCCCACCCCACGACCTCCCATGATGTATTTCAGCCTTTGCGTACGTTTCATAGCCATTCGTAAAGGATTACAAACTAATCTCAACCTGCAAAGACTATCGCTGGCCCGCAGTGTAAACACACTTTTCCTTGCGTGTTCTTTATCATTAATGAGCGTCTCTGTGGCCCCCTGTTTGGAACTATGTTTTGTGCACTTTTCATTCTGGAGGCCTTGTTTTGCACCCACTTTCCCACCCTCTCCCCTAAACCCCCCACCTGTCAATCAAACATCATCATCGAGACTGGATGACTGGCAGACAGCAATGAAAGCGAGGCCTTGTTCTCCGTGGCCCCCACCGGCACCTTTCAATACCCCTCTTGCCTCAGCATTGTTTTCATTCTCACCTTGTGTTCTCATGACGCTCAAGTCACATTTGTGGCCGTTTCAGCCCAAATAAGGCTCAACTTGGGTCTCACGAGGCCCCAAGGTCTGGTGCACCTGCACCTTAAAGAAGGCCAGCTATCATGTAAACAACGCCCTGAATTAGTTCTGCATTTGTCCTTTAAGTAGATGGAGAATAAACATTAGTCATGTTGAAGCGGGACCTGGGGTCCAATGAGAAGGCGCCAGTGTGTGTGTGTACTGTGGGGGTTGTGGGAGGTATCCAATACAGCAATGTGGGAACCATTTCTCCCAGCAGGGCTGGATCTCCTTTAATTGGAGCACTTGTGGCATCATTACCTCCTTTACTTCATTCAACATTTCCAGAAGACAAAAGAGCGACAATTAAGCTTTTGTTAATAGTGGATGTGGAGATGAACATAAACTTCCTGATGCTTGTCTTCTATGGGAAACATCAACCAAAAAGTTCCAGACGATGCCCGTATTTAGTAAACTGTTCATCACTGGTCCGTTCGATGTAAAGAAATACCGCACTTGACCTTAATCACCTCCTGCCCTTTGAGCTGAGGTCACAATGAAACGGCAAGTGCATGTTTGGTCATCACAGTGTGCTCTGGGATCAGTAAGGGGGGAGACATTTCTTTACAGTCTATCTGACGCCCGTACGGAAAGACTTGCTGCATATGGTTTCATTCGAGGAA
The DNA here is from genome assembly GCF_024500385.1 of Phyllopteryx taeniolatus. Lineage (NCBI taxonomy): Eukaryota > Metazoa > Chordata > Actinopteri > Syngnathiformes > Syngnathidae > Phyllopteryx > Phyllopteryx taeniolatus. Next base: position 13,161,727 of record NC_084506.1, read on the forward strand.
GTATCCTTCTTTTTGTGTAGAATGAACATAATATTTTAAGGACATTTGATTGTAAGAATTAACATCAAGCGGACACACCTTTTTCAACTCACTGAACACTCACTTAAGTATACCTTCACAATTCCAGGGAGAAGCAAGAAAAAGAGTCTTTACACGATATTAATATTATTTTCATTGACACTGGGAGAGAGGTATGATTGATAAATTCAGAAAGAAGTTAAAAGAAACTTAAGATCCTTAAACCTAACTAAATAAGTTGACCTCTCGGTGGATTAAACTAGTAAAAATGGGTTTAATTGACTACTGCTCTGAGACTGTCAGTCTAACGAGGAAAGTCAGATAGAGGCAATTGATATGTTGCAAATATTTTATTTACATACCATGAACAGAAAACAGGATAATCATGTTTACAATAACTCACAGGGAAGTTGACTTTTATATAAGGAGGCCAAAAATAACGTTTACCTCTCACAAGCAAAAAACGCTTAACAAAAAAACTCTCTCACACACACAAAACCAGCTCAACACTCATCAAAAAAAAATCACAAAAATCAGTATGTGTTTGTTTTGCGCATGTATGCAAGCGGTAAATGTTATTTGGGGCAGCTGCTACTGATGATGTCTTTTAAAATGATGTCATGATGCAGGTGTGGCAGTTTTCATGCATCCAACACACCAATGACAATAACAGAGCAATGCAAGAAGAGTTTGAGTGATCTATTCTGATTTCATCTTTCATCACATGCAAAACATTTTATTCGGCACAAACAGCATTGTAGTAATTCCAGTTCGAGATTTGTAATTCTCAAATAACAACAAATCAAACATGAGCTGAGCAAGGAAATACAATGGCCTCATCGTGTCTTGCTTCCTAAATTGGCCAAATTCATATTGTGAACCGGCATTGTGTAAATATTCAGTTAGACTTTGTGCAAATAATTTAACCATACAAATTGATAACATGATCATATTTGATATTTTCACATTTGAGTTAGATTTTCCATTTTACAGAAATGTACTCATTGGCTGCCCGATATTTATTTCATTATCTATTGTCCAGCAAGAGAATAAAAAGGGATCAACAGAGGACAGTAAAGCCTCAGAATCAAGACGTTGGGTCAGTTCTGCTCCACGGTGAAATTTGACTCAGTTCTGGAGGGGGGAAAAAAAAAGAAAGGTTCACAGTTCAAATTAAACATTGAATCTTCAAAGTCATTTGTGCACGATGCAACTTTGTGTCCTATGAAACTTGGCGTGTCCTATGAAAACCCCCGTTAACACAAAAATACACAAAAATACACGAGCGTGAGCATGACAGCGTCGCCCACTGTGTGTGTATGAACCATGCTGTCTATAGTACAGACTCCTCTTCACCAAGTCTTTCTGAATTGCGTTCAACAGCTTGAAAACTGGAGGCGTGCATTTAAATGAACCAATGCCGCCACCGACAGGACAATGAAAGCAACAACAATACCTTCCCTAAAATATTATACAAATAGCTTTTTTATTATTTTCGTGGTTCTTGTTGCTCAACTTGTGTGTATATTTGGGAATTAAAAGACTGACAAAGAGATTAAAACGTGATGTATTACACTTAGTCTCCTGCATTCAAAATTCAATTGCTTATGCATGTTTTTTTTTTTGGTTATCATTACAACATTTTAGGGTAAGCCTATAATATCGGCCCTTGTTAAAAAAAAAAATAATCTAGAGCCTATTTTAACGAGCTTCCTACTTGTACCACTCACCAAAGAAAATAAAAATAATAATTTTCTTTATTTTTCTCAAGCTGCTGCACTTCCCTTAGAAGTCCTCTGCTGCCCCCTGATGGAGGCAATGCTCACACTTTGAGAAGTGCTGCCTTACAGTATATGATCAGTTAAAAACTGAAATTCAATGTTGTTTTTTTTTAATTTAAAGAAATATTAACTTATGGGTTGTTATTTCTATTGTTGTTTACATCTGAGGAGAGATGTCAAAATACTTATGTAAGTGCTTTTGTTTGCAGATATTCCATCCATACAGAGGATTTTATTTTTTATTTTTTTTTTATTTTTTTGTCCTGTTCGGCTGTTAGGTCAACCAGAATGGAGGATCTGTATCCCTTTAATGCCGGAACTGTTTTACTGTGTCACAGTGGAGTTTTTAAGCTGCGGCTGTGGTTTCTTCGTATTATAATGGCTATTTTTTGAGAATCAGAGTCAATCAGTCGAACAGAACGAGGTTTCTAGAGGGGAGTGAGAAAAGAAGACAACAAAAGACAAAGCACTAACTATAAACAAGATGAGAAAAGTAAATCCTTATCTATCTAGAACAATGACACAGGGAGAGGCTATGTAAATTATAAACGTCTATTGGACCAGAGTGTGAGTACCCAAGAAATATACCCAATAAATTTTCATATTCATGAGTTATTTATTGCAATAAGTGAGTGGCCCCACACCCAGCGAAAGAGTCCCAGGGGGACTTGCAAGTGAATTGACACCGTTTCGCATGCACAATGACTGACAGAAGTGTCCTGTAATGGCTGCGCCTGCACCGCGGTGGCCGAGGACCCCACCCAATCAATCGAGAGGCGGGATCGGGCCCAGGGTCCACGCAAGAGCAGCCTGGCCGAGGCGCCACGACAACCGGCCACCTGGAGAAGGCCGCAAGGATCCAATGCCACCCCCCCCCCCCCCGTTACAGCGAGTTTGTATTTAGCTGTATGTGTGGGGGTCAATTGCTAATGTGCTGCAGGGTGTCGCCATGTGAATTTTTTTCTTTAGATTGTCTGCTTCAGTCGATTTCAGCCACGTCGCTTGGTGTGTGGCGGGCCTTAGACGCCGGTGCTGCTTCTCTGCCAAGCTAATTTTGCGCATTAGCCAACACGCACATCTGTACAAGACTAAAGTAAACTTATGCACTCACATTATCTCAGTTGTTTATTTTTACTTGCCCTCTCAAAAATATTTCTTTTTTTTTTCCTCCAATGAGTTGTACACATTATATGAAACATGAATGGTGGAAAAAGTTTTGGAATGATTGACTGGGTCTTGACCAGTGAGGGTACAGTATATCATTTAAGAATACCAGATAACTAGCAACCCTTTACTACTCAGTGACTGTTTTTTTTTTTTGTCAATGTCTTTATGTCTCAAAAGTGTTCTCTGTCAATTGACTGTCTGTTGTCGTACTAGAGCGGCTCCAACTACCGGAGACAAATTCCTTGTGTGTTTTTTGGACATACTTGGCAAATAAAGATGATTCTGATTCTGATTATGAAGAATATTACCTTAACCGAACACTATTGATGCATAAACTAAAACTCTTACACGTCTTTGTTCAGCATGTGGTTGTTGTACTGCAGCACTGGTGGAATACTTTCCTCCTCATCAGGCATCTGCAGACAATTTCAACAATATAGTTTAGGGGTAGAAATTACATCTACTACCATTTGTACCTGGAAAGTTGGAAAATAGACAACTAACACATGATACACACTTGCCTTACTGTGACAATCAATCATTCATAATCAAGCATAATTTTTAAAATAACTATCCAAATTAGCACATCACAGTTCTGAGGAGCCGGGTGCAAATCTGGCCTTGCATGTGTGGAGTTTGTTCTTGCATGTTCGCCCCGTGCCTGCGTGGGGTTTCTCCGGGTACTCCCGTTTCCTCCCACATCCCAAAAACATGCATGGTAGGTTAATTGAAAATTGAAATTACCCGTAGGTGTGAGTGTGAATGGTTGTTTGTTTCTATGTGCCCTGCGATAGGCTGGCAACCAGTTCAGGGTGTACCCCGCCTCCTGCCTGCAGTAAGATGGGATAGGCTCCAGCATATCCGTGACCCAAGTGAGGATAAGTGGTACAGAAAATGGATGTATGAATAATCATGCAAACTCACAGCTGCTATCTCCATCACATTCCATCACAGCTGGAGTTACAACTGCTGTGATTTGTGCTGCAGAAAATAATAATTCTTAAAAATAAAAAAACATTTTAACTTTAATATATTAACTTAAAAACTACTGCTATTCCAAAACAACACAATAAAAATCATTCTTATTTCTCTCATTTTCATTTAGATTTTTCGCTACCTTTTCTCTAAATGATACTATTATATTTCTTTAATTGGGAAATATAAAAAATAATAGCTTGCTGACCTTATTTGTAAAGTTTGGGGAGCCAAGTTCCCTTTTTGATACGCTTGGGGGTAATACACCTTTTGAATGGATTAACACCGGAGGTCCAAAGTGCCCAATTCTGACTTGATGCATGTATGCAACTTTTTAAAGTGTCTATTTACATCAAGATTTTAATTGACACATAACTGATATGACTGCGTTAACATTGACTGAACACGTGACACAACACACGTGCAGATGTCCTAATGGCACATTAACAACTACACTAGAATCAACACCCGGCAACAACAACTTGGAAGTAATCAATAACAAAAATGTAAAAAATATTAAACGTTAAATACCGATTAGTTTGCTGATCTCAATAAAAGTATGCAAATATGCATTCCCAGATAATTGTGAACACTCTTTTCGGGTTTAAAAAAGTGAACGTGTCCAGACACCATATCCATCCATCTATTTTCTATACTACTTATGCGGCTGAGTCTTGCAGGGAGCTGGAAGCTACCCTAGCTGAGTTTTGGGTGAAAGGCAGACTCCCCCATCCCAATAACTGCTATTGTGTATTATGACTTGCAAAAGACACTCATGACATTTACTGGTGTAGTTGCTAACCTCCCAGTAGACTTCATCGTCAAAGCAGTTGTCATCGGCCGGGTCGCCCCAGATGGGTAACCTTAAAATAAAACCTGTAAAGAATGCAAAGACATCATTAAATTGCACTAGAACTATTCAAGGACCTAGTGAGTTCTGGTCAGTGTATATAACTTACCGACCATGATGCCTCCACCTACACCAAAGCAGACAGCCACACAGATGCCTGCGGCCTGGTGACCACCCTGTCGTGTGGGTGTCATCTCTTCAAAATCACCCTCAAAGTCAAAGGTGTTAATCAGACTTTCATGTAAAAAATAAAAAGGGACATTTAGGGTGGTGAAAAGCCAAATTTCCTCTAAAATCCAATGATCTTGACATGCTTCTCACCCTTCTTTACCGTACACGGAGTTGGATGCAGCTGCAGCAGTAATAGCACCCACAATGCCACCGATGAGCCCAGGCATGGCGTGGAGGTTGTGGATTCCACAGGTGTCCTGAATCTTCAGGTGCTTCTCCATAAATGGCTTTGAGAGAAGCATAATATTAGGACTGGATTACTTACAGGCATTGTACAATATTTGCGTTTGTTTGTCCATCTGTCTGTTAGCAAGGCCACTTTCGGATTCATAGATGATGACGTACAAGACTCCATTTTGATTTGACTGTACCATTAATGCTATAGTGACTCAAAAGTGACCAAAACTTTCCCAATTAGCACTTTCATCTCTATGGCACATGCACCATCCCCCAAAATGAGAAAGGTCTAATATCCCAAAACTATCTCTTGACTTCCAATGTTAGCAAAATATCTCTTAATAAAATTAGGAAATATTGGGAAGAAGAAATTGGTGGGGTTCTAGATGACAACGATTGGAGTTCTGCTCTATCTCAAGTGAATAATATTGCTTCTTGTTACAGACTCAGCTTGATACACTTGAAAGTAGTCCGACATATGTGCTAACTAATTCTAAACGTTCCATAATATATCCTAATATTGCAGATATTTGTAATACTGTAGATGTCATATCGCCAGCAGACGGGACTGGCATATTTTGTTGCTATCTCTGTCTTCTTGATTACTGGACAACTATTTATAATCACCTTGCTGAGGCATTCAACATAAAATTGACACCATGTGTGGAAAAGACCATTTTTGGAGTAATATCTAACCCTGAAATAATACAAAAACAGTTTAAGGACATTATTTCCTCTGCATCCTTATTAGCACAGCGAAACATTTTGCTAGACTGAAATTCACCCTTTGGCCCAAAAGCCTCTCTGTGGCTCAATGACCTCAAGTTACACTGATAGACCTGGAGAAAACTAAGTTTAATCTGAGGAGGACAACTGGGAAATTGGAATCTGTTTGGGCTGCAGGTTAAGTAAATAGCCAGTTTTGCTGTGGTTTTTCACCATGTACTCCGATTTCCTCCCACATCCCAACCATGGTAGGTTGATTGAAGACTCTAAATTGCCCGTAGGTGTGAATGGTTGTTTGTTTCTATTTGTTTGTTTTTCTAGGCTCAGTCAATTAAATAAGTGTCTCAAAGGGTGTGTATTACACTAGCCGTGAGTTTCATTGACAATTTCTGCGTTTTTTGGGAGCGCAGACATCTTTACAAGGCAGACGGTTTCTGTCTAAATAGACAAGGGGTTAAGTTATTGGCTGCCAACATTTTTGGCTGCCTGTGTCGAGTTTGGCTGCCTGTGTCGAGTTTGCATTGTTGGACCTCAGTGCGGCTTTTGATACGGTAGATCATAATATACTGCTGAACAGGTTGGAAACGTGGGTAGGACTAAATGGAACAGTCCTTAAATGGTTCAGGTCCTACCTGGAGGGAAGGGGTTATTTTGTAACCATTGTGTTCAATATCATCGAATGGCAATGACCTATGGGGTCCCTCAAGGGTCAGTTCTTGGACCCCTCCTGGTCAGCTTGTATATGCTACCCTTGGGTCAAATTATTCAGAACTTTAATTTTGACTATCATAGCTATGCAGATGACACACAGTTATATCTAGCAGTGTCTCCAGATGACTACAGTTCAACTGAGGTGTTGTGTCACTGTCTAAAACAGATAAATAACTGGATGAGCCAAAATTGTCTTAAATTAAACCACAACAAAACTGAGATAATTGTTTTTGGCAATAAAGAAAAGAGGATTGCTGTTAGTAAATACCTGGAGTCACTCTCTTTAAAAACCAAAGACCAAGTCCGAAACCTTTGTGTTCTGATAGATTCCGACGTGACTTACAACAGTCATATCAAATCAATTACTAAAACTGCCTTCTACCATCTGAAGAACATATCCAGAGTGAAGGCTTGCATGTGTCAAGCAGCGCAGGAGAAGCTCATCCATGTTTTTATCTCAAGTAGACTTGACTATTGTAATGGTCTTCTGACTGGACTCCCCAAAAAGAGCATTAAACAGCTGCAGCTCATTCAGAATGCTGCAGCTCGGGTTCTTACCAGAACAAAGAGGTCAGCATATTACTCCATTCTAAAGTCTTTAAACTGGCTTGCAGTCAGCTTTAGAATAGATTTTAAAGTTCTGCTACTGGTCTATAAATCACCAAACGGTTTCGGTCCTGAAAACATGAAAGAAATGCTAATGGAATATAAACCCAGTAGGGCTCTGAGATCGACAGACTCAGGTCAAATAGTGGAGCACAGAGTCCAAAGCAAACATGGTGAAGCAGCATTTTGCTATTATGCTGCACACAAATGGAATAAATTGCCAACAGAAGTGACGTCAGCTCCAAGTGTGCATGTTTTTAAGTCCAGGTTAAAAACTCTTCTTTTTTCCCATGCTTTTTAGAGCATTTAGACTTTTAAATGATATTTCTTGCACTGTACGCTGTTTTAATTGTATTTTTACTTGTTTCTCTTTGTTTTAAATGTTCATAAGCTGTACTTTTTTCTTTGTTTTCAAATGCTTTTAATCATGTAAAGCACATTGCGTTACCTTGTGTATGAAATGCACTATATAAATAAATTTGCTTTGCTTTGCGATGTGCCCTGCGATTGGCTGGCGACCAGTTCAGGATGTACTCTGCCTCTCGCCCGAAGATAGCTGGGATAGGCTTCAGCACGGCCGCGACCCTAATGAGGATAAGCGGAACAGAAAATGGATGGATGGATATATATTATATATATGTAGCATTTTATAATTATTATAATCATCCATCCATCCATTTTCTGAGCCGCTTCTATCACTAGGGTCACGGGCGTGCTGGAGCCTATCCCAGCTAACATCGGGCAGGAGGCGGGGTACACCCTGAACTGGTTGCCAGACAATCGCAAGCCACATACAAACAACCATTCGCACTCACATTCACATCTACGGGCAATTTAGAGTCTCCAATTAATGCATGTTTTTGGGATGTGGGAGGAAACCGGAGTGCCCGGAGAAAACCCACGCAGGCACGGGGAGAACATGCAAACTCCACACAGGCGGGGCCGGGGATAGAACCCCGGTCCTCAGAACTGTGAGGCTGATGCTCTAACCAGTCCTCCACCGTGCCTATTATAATTATTATTATTTCCTCTCAATTTGCATACAGTATATGTACAATATTGTGTGTGTGTATAGCTACATATTTATGTAAATGTATAACTATATATACAGTATGTTAGTAGTATTAAAAGTATTATTGCGTTTTGTTACTGTTGTTGCTGTTTTTCTTTATTGTTGTTGTTGTTGCTGTTTTCCCCCCCTGTTGCTGTTGTTGTCTTTTTTGTTTAGTTTTTTAAGCAGGAGGGGAAGATGGAAGAAAACCCACTGTGTTGGTCTTTTTACTGTATATTTAACTTTTTTGGTGAAACCAATTAAATATTTGAAATGATAAAAGTGCTAGGACACCTTTTCATCACGTTTACATCTAGTTCTCTGTGGGGTACATTCAAGTTCTTCCACAACCAATGAATCCAACCATGCCTTCATACAGATTACTTTGTGCTGGAACTACATGTGAACAATACCGTGAGGAAGATATAACCCAATGTGGAGATGATACCACAGCAGAACCCAACTATCAGAGACCCGTAGGGCATCAGCATGAACTCTGCTGCAGTTCCGACTGCAACACCGCCGGCGAGAGTGGAGTTTTGAATGTGAACCTGTGCAACAGAAGAAGAAACATGTTTCCATGGGTTGCACATACAGAACACTAAACTAAATTAGACTCTCAGCAAGTCTGTCACTGACTGTTACCATGTCTACTTTTCCGTGCTTCTGGAAGAGGCTTGAGAAGGCCACAGTGGTGAGCACTGTTGAAGCCAACGCCAGGTAGGTATTGATGGCAGCTCGGTGCTGACCGTCCCCGTGGTCGGTGATGGCTGAATTGAAACTGGGCCAGAACATCCATAAGAAGATAGTACCTATTCAATAAATATTGGAAGGAGAAGTCAGACACAGACACAGAGTGAAAAACAATGTAGTTTTGCAGCTTTTCATGTCCCCACCTATCATAGCAAAGACATCTGAGTGGTAGACTGAGCCCTGCAGACGACTACTCTGGTCCAGGTTGGGTCGATAGAGCATCCATGAGATGGCAAGGCCGTAATACCCGCCGAATGTGTGGATCACCATGGAGCCTCCTGCATCTCGAGCCTTTACAACAACAAAGGTTATTTGGTCACATAGCAGTTTATTTTATCAGCTACTGTAAATCCAGATCATCTTTTCATATTCATATTTAGTCTTTAATATTTTTTTAGTCACTTGAAGCAAAAGTTGACTTTCAGATTAATCCAGTAATGCTACACTTCCTAATAAAGGGAATGCATTCCTGGTTGTTGACAGAAGGTCTGGTCGTAAAAAACTCTTGTAGCTGCAAGGGAGTGTAAATGCTAATGTTCAAACTGATAAACTTTATTGTTTTTAGCAAATAATCATTAACTTAGAATTGTATGGCTGCAACTCGTTCCAAAAAAAGCTGGGACAGGTGGCAAAAAAGAGTGAGAAAGTTGTGGAATGTTCATCAAACACCTGGTTGGAATATCGCACAGGTGAACAGGCTATTTGTGAACAGGTGGGTGCCATGATGGGGTATAAAAGGAGCTTCCTTGAATTGCTCAGTCATTCACAAGTAAAGATGGGGCGAGGTTCACCTCTTTGTGAACAAGTGGGTGAGAAATTAGTCAATAATCAATAGAAAAAAGTTCAAAAGCCAGCATCTGTGATGGTATGGGGCTGTGTTAGTGCCAATGGCATGGGTAATTTACACATCTGTGAAGGCACGATTAATGCTGAAAGGTACATACAGGTTTTGGAGAAACATATGCTGCCATCCAAGCAACGTCTTTTTCATGGACCCCCCTGCTTATTTCAGCAAGACAATACCAAACCACATTCTGCACATGTTACAACAGCGTGGCTTTGTCGTAAAAGAGTGTGGGTACTAGACTGGCCCACTAAATTCTATGTTAATGATTATTTGCTAAAAACAATACAGGTGATCAGTTTGAACACTGAATATCTTGTCTTTGTAGTCTATTAAATTAAATATAGGTTGAACATGAATTGCAAATCATTGTATTCTGTTTTTATTTATGTTTAACACAACAACCCAACTTCATTGGAATTGGGGTTGTACATTCCTTTTCTACAGTGCTAGTCCTCATTAAGGTCACGGATGAGCTGGAGCCTATCCCAAATCACTTTGGGTGAGAGGCGGTACACCCTGAACTGGTCGCCAGCCAATTGTAGGGCACTTAGTCTATTTACATACACTACATGAAAAGACATACACTTTTTTTCTGTCTGACATAAAACCTGACTAAACTTTTCCTACTCAAAGTTAGATGTTTACATACAGTAAGATTACTACACCTTTAAACAATGTGGGAAAACCGAGACTTAATATTTGGAAGCTTCTGAATTAGAAACACACCTGTGGATGTATTTAAGCTATGCACACCTGAAACTCACTTCTTTGTGTAACATCATGGGAAAGTCAAAAGAAATCAGCCAAGATATAAGGAAGAGAATTGTGAACTTGCACAAGTCTAGTTCGTCCTTGGGTGCAATTTTCGGATATGTGAAGGTGCCATATTCATCTGTTCAAACAATTATATGCAAGTATAAACACTATGGGAATGCCCAGTCATTATACCGCTCAAGAAGGAGACCGGTTCTGTGTCCCAGCAATGAACATTCTTTGGTTCAAAATGTGCATATCAACCCAGGAACAAAAGCAAAAGATCTTGTGAAGATGCTGGCTGAAGCTGGTAAGAGTGTGTCATTATCCGCACTGAAACGAGTATTGTATCGACATGGGCTGAAAGGCAACCCTGCCAGGAAGAAGCCATTACTCCAAAAGAAACAGGAAAAAGCCGGATTACAGTTTGCAAATGCACACAGGGGCAAAGACCTTCACTTTTAGGGGTAATAAAGTTTTTGTTTTGGAGTGGCCATCGCAAAGCCCTGATCTCAATCCTATTGAAAATTTATGGGAAGTCCCGAAAAGGCATGCGCGAGCAAGGCGGCCTACAAACTGGGCTAAGTTACACCACTTCTGTCAGGAGTAATGGGCCAAAATTCCTGCACTATTGTGAGAAGCTTGTGCAAGGATATCCAAAACGTTTGACTCAAGTCATACAGTTTAAAGGCTATGGTACCAAATACTAAATAAATGTATTTACAGACGTGGATGCAATTGTTGCTACCCCTCTGTTAATGAAAGAAAAAAAACTGCAGTGGTCACAGGAATAATTAAAATCTGACAAAAGTAATTATAATTATTATAATAATGCAGGGCGGCACGGTTATCCTCACAAGGATCCTCCTGCGGCCACATGGCACCTGTGATGCTATTTAGAGGACACACCTTGTTTGAACACGTCCCTACCGTCAAATTATTTTTAATATTTTCTAGGGATACCATCATTTAAAAAAAAAAATAAATAATGTCAGCCGGTGAGGGACAAAAAAGTATGTCTTTTTATAAAGTATGTAAATATCTGGTTTCAACTGTAGCCAACAATCATTCGCACCAAGGCAATAACTGAGAATGGAAACCAACACAAGCACAGGGAGAATGTGCAAACTCCAAGAAAGCCGGAACAGAGATTTGCAACCCGAACCGCTCGACTGTCTAGGTAAATATAGATATTATATTTAAAACAGTAATGAGACAGCAAACTACTTTTTACTATTTTTTTAAACTACTACTACTAACTACTTTTTACTATCTTGAAAAAACTATCCTTGAGTCTATACATGAGTCCTCGTACTTACATGTATGAGACTGAGAATGATATATTCCTCCACAGCAAACAATGTGACGCCAAAGAGAGTCAAGACCATCAGCTGGACTGGACTGACTTTACCCAGCACAGCTCCATAGGCAATCAAGCAGCCCGCCACACAGAAATCTGCATTAATTAAACTTTAAAAGAAGAATAAAACATTTAAGAGTCACTAAAGTCATCATTTGGAAATATTTTGCAATTTTATTCTCAAAACATGAAACAAATGAGGTTATACTGTAGTTGTGCATGCATCGGATGAAGTTTCAACAGCATCATCATTTCTCAAGAGCGTGACGTTTCTGTTTACCTTGTAACCAGTGAACTACAGTCGTAAGAAACAACATTAAACCAAATGTATCTGTATAGGCAAGTTAGACTGGTTTTTCCAACATCATTTGTTTTCTTCCTGTGGAAACTTTGTTGGTGGAAAACATCAAAAACATTTTCTTGTAATTACACACACACACAAAAACTATGAGCATGACTTGTTTTAAATGATTGTATAATCCAGTATTTAGAATAAGGTTGAAGAGGAAATCGGAGTCAATCGTACTTTTCAACACCAATTTTGATCTTTCCATCAGTGTAATCCAGGGAGTGGAACCAGCCCTGCATTAGCAGCGCCCATTGGATGCCAAACGCTGCGATGAGGAAGTTGAAACCCACGGCGCCAAAGCTGTAGCGCTTGAGAAAAGTCATCAGAAAGCCGAAGCCCACAAAGATCATCACATGGACATCCTGAAAGCCTTAACCAGACATAAAAGAGGTTGTTAGGATCTGGGTCACTCAGAATAGTGTAATAATGTTATGACAGTAAAGTTGTAGATAAAGACTGTCTGAGCTTGTTCAAAATATGTTTTTTTTTTTTTTTACAAAGAATTCATTCAGGCGGCACGGTGGACGACTGGTTAGAGCGTTAGCCTCACAGTTCTGAAGACCAGGGTTCAATCCCCGGCCCCGCCTGTGTGGAGTTTGCATGTTCTCCCCGTGCCTGCGTGGGTTTTCTCCGGGCACTCCGGTTTCCTCCCACATCCCAAAAACATGCATTAATTGGAGACTCTAAATTGCCCGTAGGCATGACTGTGAGTGTGAATGGTTGTTTGTTTCTATGTGCCCTGCGATTGGCTGGCAACCAGTTCTGGGTGTACCCCGCCTCCTGCCCGATGACAGCTGGGATAGGCTCCAGCACGCCCGCGACCCTAGTGAGGAGAAGCGGCTCAGAAAATGGATGGATGGATGAATTCATTCATTCATTCATCTTCCGAGGCGGATATGGTAACCAGTCCACCGTGCCGCCTAGAAAGAATTGAACGTTCTAAATATTTTTGTCACCTTATTTAGGTACATTGGATGTACTAAGTACAGTATTTAAAATAGCTATGACATGATGCAGTGATGTGCTAAAACACTGCAAACAACCACAACAGAAAGCATGTTAAATAAACACCTATGTTAGTGTCTAACAAAAGTGAGATTTTTATCTTTTTTTTTTTTTTAGGAGAGAATTTTTTAAAAAGCCCTGGTATTGGCACTCTGGTGGATACCAGCATCACCCGGCCAGTGTCACTTACAAAAACATGACCACAGACCATCTGACACAGCTACTGGCACAATATGTTGTTGTCACTGTAAAACATTATGAGACAATGTGCCAAACAGCATAATGTTAAAAGTGTTCTGACTGAAACAGTCTTCGGGCTATTGTAACTCAACACAACAGTTTCTTATCGGTCTCAACACAAAAGTATATGAAATCATAAAAAGGGATGCGTTATTTTTTTGTTTGGGGAGTGGCTACTTTTAGAAAGCACTGATGCATAAACTAGAAAAGTCAATGCTATCCTCAAGGGAAATAGTCACCTGTGGATGTCAGCAATGTCTACTCATTACATTCAGATCATTTGATTCCATCTCGGCCTGAAATGCTTTTAAAAAAAATTCTTCTAAAAGAAAATACATAGAGTTTATTTGCAAAATTGCTCTTTCAAGAACAGAAGCTGTATTAAATTTATTTAAAAAGGTGACACTGATTGGATAAGAGTAGAGACAGAAGTCAACATGAAGTCACTTACTTGGATATCTGAAGTAGAAGTCATTCTCAATATCACTTGATATGTTTGCTGCTTTCCTGTGCTCTATCCAGTGTGAATCGGACTCCTCGTCATAACGAATAAAAACCCCAAACAAGATGATCATGGCTGTTTGCCACACTATGCACACTGCTGGAAGACTAAGACGAACATTTGTATTTTTTGGACGATCACAGAATTCCCTGAAGCTTTGAATGCAGCCCATTCTGGAGGTTTAACTTTTCTTTTTTGCCTACTTTGAAGTTGTTCGAATATACGTTTTAAGAGTCAAATCATTTCACTTAGTTGTCCTCTGTTCAAGTCTCTGACAAACTCAAGGCCAAACTCAAGTGAAGGTGAGTGAAGATGAGGACACTCCCACAGCCACTCCCTCAACACTGTCTGGACGACCTAATTTGCAGTGGTGGAAAGTAACCAAGTACAAATACTTTGTCAATGTACTCAAGTACACTTTTCAGGTATCTGCACCTTGATTAATTACTGTATTGATTTTTCTGACGACTTTTTTTTGCTTTTCCTCAAGACATCTGAAAACAGATATCTGTACTTTTCACTCCTTACTTTGTCAAAAGAGGCTCGTTACTTTTTGACGACACAATGGAAAAAGGACGTAAACTTCATTGAATGACTTGACTGAGAGATTTGGGACTTCTAAATCATAAAAAAACAGGGACAGCACTGACATCGAGAAATGTGACCAGGGAGAATAACGACGACAGATATTCCTCATCCGTGGCTTTTTAAAGAGAATTGTTTGACGTTGTCGGCTACAAGAGAGATTCGTGGCGAATGTGTTGTGTCTCGTGACAGCCTAAAAACCACCATCTTCTGGCATTAAAAAATGATCATGGTAATCTGAAAGTACACATCACAGTAAGGTGTGTTTTTACGACGCCGTATTAGGGTCGCCCAGTGAGAGAGAGAAAAAAAAAGCAGAGATGTGATTTAAGTCGTCATGACAACATTTAACGTCGCGTTAACATATAACTTCAAACATTGACAACTGGCAGTCACGTGGGACTCGGTTGCTATGCCAGGATATGATCCAGTCAGTTGTTGATTTTTATGTTTACTCGAGATTAAGTGGGATCCTCTTGGCGATTTTTGACTTTCAATAGCATCATGATGACTTTAAATCGCATCCTGTCGACTTAAAATTACAGCTTTTTTTCCCCCTCTCTCACTAGGTGACCCTAATACCCCTTTGTCATTTTTTCAGTTATCATTAGCTAATTTAGCATTTTTTTTGTTACTCTGTTCACAACATTAGCAGCGCTATAGGAAGACATAGTTTTGATAGCATAAATGTCAAGCCAAGATTGGCTAGCTTGTAAACAACAAGTAATTTCCCCCTTCTTCTGAGTATGAGCACTGTCTAGGTTATTAACAGGGAAAATATTTTGCATGGCAATAAGGTTATTTTTTTGAGTCATTAAAACAGGTATTGTACTGTATATAGTATAAAAACGTAGTTTGTCAAAGAATAGTTGCATCTTTTAGAAAAAAAAGTGCTTGTACTAGTAAGCATATGTAAAACAAACAACAACATAAGTAAACATAATTGGAAACTCCTCCCACAACAACACATTGTGTGTGTGTGTGTGTGTGTGCGTGCGTGTGTGGAGTGATGGAGGTTTCAAGGAGGGGTGGGGGGGTTGTTCCCATGATTTCAGAAGTCAGACCCTGTGAAGCATTCACTGTAAATAACGCGTTTCCCACAAGACACGAGAAAGGTGCTTGACAGGTTTGACTCAGTCAACCATTAAGCACAGGTTTCAAGGTGAACACAGGTGTCCACTGGATTTGCGAGTGAACGTGAAGAGGGAAGACGTGAGTGAAGTCCTGTAACTGACCATCCATTTTACAAAGCCAGTTTTACATCTTCACCATGAATTTTCTTCGGCATTAAATGTATCAACAATTATTTCTAATGGGCAGCACAGTTGCCAGGGGGTTAAGCGCACTGTTCTGAGGTTTGGGATTTAAATCTCAGCTCTAGCTTGTGCGGACTTGATACCCTCGTGCTTGCGTGGGTTATCTCCGGGTACTGTGGCTTCCTCCCACATTGCAAAAAAAAAAAAAAGATAGGTTAACTGAAGACTCTAAATTGTCAGTAGGTGTGAATGTGAGTGTGAAAGGTTGTCTACAGTGCCTATTCCAACCATAAAACCTTTACTTACTGTATTTTAGGTAAGATTTCAACATGCTTAACTGTCCTTAAGTGTAAGGACTGGAGTAAACCGCTGTAAACAAAAACTAAATACAGGCAAAATAAGGCTCACCTTTTATGCAAAACAGAGTTCTATCTTATACGAAAGTGGAAGAAGAAAAAGTTCCCTACTGTGTACAAAAATATGTAAGAGCTTCAAGGAAAAACATACTCGCTACAATATTGGTAGATTGCTGCAGGTGCCTGGAAGGTGTGTAAACTACAGTATAATAAAAGCTTTTAATATTGAAGTTCATTTATTCTCAATTTAGCCATACTGTCGAGATTAAGTGAACAAGCATGTAAAAAACATGAGTGCACTTTTGTGCCTACGGTATGTTGCAATAAGTTCCAATTCCTGTACAATGGTGATCATTACATTTGACCTCTTTGCTGTCTATATGGTACATCTATATGATGACTAAAGATACATTTTTAAAAAGCCACAGAGAAAAGCAAACCACACTTGTGGAGTTATACTTTAGATCACAGGTGTCAAACTGGTGGCCCGGGGGCCAGATCCGGCCCGCCACATCATTTTACGTGGCCCACGAAAGCAAATCAAAATCGCTAATTGTGTTCTGGTGTAATACCATTGAGATATTTTAAATCATTTTTTTGTTACCAATCCCCCTTTGAAAAGAAATGTAATAGTTTTTATAGGCTTCTGATTTCAAAACTGGTTATTCATCAATGTGTTGTGTATTCTGTAACTACAGTATATGAGGTAATCTTTCATTTATATGGGTCCACAGTCGTAGCCCCCCTCCGAGGGAAGTCATAACTGTGATGTGCCCCGTGACAAAAAATGAGTTTGACACCCTTGCTTTAGATGCTCACTACCTTGATATCGCACACACTTTGAAGTATAGAACAGACATTAACCTGTACAAAATGTGCTGACAAAGACCTACGCATAATTCTTAGTCACGTGTTTTTGTATCAATTATTAAGATGACCCATTTTTGTCAAGGCAGCATTGTATGCTGAGGAAAAACAAGCTTGTCATCAGACAAAAACACCCATCGCTGTACGAATCATTTGAGTTGGCATCGCTGCCTTGGTGACGCCAATCTGGCAAATGATAAGCTCTACTGGGATGATACTAAACTTCGATTCATATCGCACCATCCATTTCCTATATTTCCTGTCCTCATTAGGGTCGCGGGTGAGTTGGAGCCTATCCCGGCTGACTTCGGAAGAGAGGCAAGGTAAACCCTGGAACATTCACACTTACAGTATATTCACACCTATGGATAGTTTAGACTAAGCAGGTTTTTGGAAGTCTGAGTACCCAGAGAAAACCCTCACAAGCATGGTGAGAAGACGCAAAATCCGCCTAGCCTGAAACGAGCCAAGATACGAACTCATCTCGACTCCGAGGCAAACGCGCTAACTGCTAAATCAACCTGCTCTCACCAAGGCAAACTACGAGCACAATAAAACACACAACAGCACAAACAACATTGAATTGATACTTCTCAGCAGAGGTGGGTAGTAACGCGCTTCATTTACTCCATTACATTTACTCAAGTAACATTTTGGATAAATTGCACGATTAGTTTGAATGAAGCATACGTTTTACTTTTATTTTATGTATTTATTTACGTATTTGTTAACAAGAAACGTTACATATACTCTGTTACAATCATCTACATACCAGTCACTACTTTCATTTATCAATAATTGCGTGTGCGATCTAATTTTAGACTTTCCTTTTCAACTTCCGCATCGGACGCCGTTGCTCCAATCCACTGTGATTACCACAGTGATGTTTGACTGACGTTCACCAATCAAACGATACAAGAAAGTCACATGTCCGCACACAAAGTCTTCTAGAAGAAGAAGAAGAAGAAGAAGAATCATCTTTTATTGTCATGAACATGCATGCATGCACACGAAATTTGTTCTCTGCATTTAACCCATCACAGTGAACCCATACACATGTTAGTGGAACACACTGGAGCAGGGGGCAGCTGAAGCGCCCGGGGAGCATTTCGGGGTATCAGTGTCTTGCTCAAGGACACCACAGCCGTGAGTCCGGGGGATGTTGGCGGATGGTCCAGTCGGGGTTTTGAACCTAGGTCCCCCACGGTGGCAGGCGATGATCTTAACCATTGGGCCACGGCTGCCCTATTCTATTGGGCTTCGCGGGACAGTCAAAGTGAGTCGTGACAGCCGCGCGTGACTCATGTTTACATTGCAGACTACAAAAAAACAACACCTTTAACATGCATCGTAATTTTGTCACTGCCCAAACTTGGATATTTCAGACCACTTGTAACTGGAGAAAACACCTTGCAGGAAGTTGCAGATGTTTTTTCTGTTGTTTTGGCTGTGCATATGGCAACATTAGCTCTCTTTTTTTTTCCTGTCACAAGTGTAAAACATGCACCTTCTGTTCTCTCTCACAGACACACACATATACACACTTTATCAATGTCTGGTCAGCAAACAGCTTCTTCATTCTGTCATTTTAGTGGATAAAGGAAATAATGTTTCTGTAAGGCCCTCCTGCATGTGTTGTTTTTTCACTTAAAAATTGAAATGGTGGCAAGTGTGTGCGGGGACTCCCATTGAACATGAGCTTGAATGTAATCTGTGACTTCTGAATACAGCCACATGCCAGTTATAAGAGGGAGTGAAATCCTTGTCAAACCAGATTTATTTTTATTTTATTTTAACTTCACTTAACCAGATAAAAGACCCGTTAAAACAGAACATCTCTTGTGCAATGGTGACCTGGCCGAGAAGGCAGCAAGTTTAACGCCAAGTCCAAGTCAATCACATCCAAGTTTATTTCAGTTGTTTATTTTCCCTGCGATTGGCTGGCAACCAGTTCAGGGTGTACCCCGCCTCCTGCCCGATGACAGCTGTGATAGGCTCCAGCACGCCCGCGACCCTAGTGAGGAGAAGCGGCTCAGAAAATGGATGGATGGATGGATGTTTATTTTCCCCTCTGCTCTCAAAATGATGATTGATGAATTATTTACCTGGGTCAAAATTCTTTTACAACACAAAACCCTGGCATTTGAACAGGGGTGTATATACTTTTTATATCCACTGCAGCCTTGTTCCTGTTTTTGTAATCTGCCGGGTGAGCCTTCAGAATCGTGCTGTTTAACAAGTAGAAACAATGTAAAAAAAAATCTTGGATCTGAATTTGTTTTTATTTTATCCAGATTTGTTTTAGATTAAGCGGTGTAGAAAATGAATGGATGGATATCTTTAGCAACATCTTAATTCGTACATTCATATTTGATTTCGTTATTTTTATTTTATTTGATGTCCATGCTCTTATTTTAAAAAATAAATGACGTTACTTGGTACTTGAGTAGTTTTTTCCCTGAATACTTTCTTACTCAAGTAATTATTTAGAAGACTACTTTTTTAACAGTGCTCTTACTTCTGCACAATATTTAGTTCCTCTACCCACCTCTGCTTCTCAGTCAATGTCAATCAAAACTGAACAGTATTAACTTTTTTTTTTCAGTGCAGAATATTTTATCAAGATGTATTTGACATCTTTACATTCTGCAAGCGATTATAAAATATACTCTAGCTGTTGAATGACCAATGAATCTCAATTACCACTGTGTGAAAATAAAAACAAATATTTTCATCAGTAATTCGGAAAACTGTTTTCCAACACATCATACACTCATATCTCTAAAAATGATTGCACATACACAATCTTGGCAAAATGTAGATTTACGTGATTTATTAGTATCATAAGTAATGAACAATATTCAATGTGGCTTTGTCCAAACCTTACAGTAACATTAAATGTTGAGTCAGCTGCTTTTCCAATTGAAGGAAATCTGCACGCGGTAGAAGATACCGCTGAATGGTTTCAATCACATGCGACTCGGTGGTGAGCTCAAAGTCCTTCTTGTTCTTAAATGGCAGATGTCCTGCAAGCTCACATAGAGCAACGTTGAAAGCGGACTCCTCTTTGGTACCGAAACAAGCCACTCTTGGCCACACAGCGATACGCACACCTTTTCTTAGTAACTTGTCATCCTCTTCGCAGGGTGGACATCCCCTGGTCATGAAGAGGTTGTGAGCGACATTGGCCTCCATTAGGAAGTCAGTGACATGACAGACGGCGCCCGCAACATCCTCCGCTCCCTTGGATTCGGTGTAGAACAGAAAACCTGCAGGAAACCCCGCTAAAGTGTAAAATCCCTTTTCAGGAAGAAGTGGCCGGACAGGTGTAGATTCGATATTAAGCTTGTGTTTCAGGTAATATCCGTGGAGGTGCAAATGATTGACGGACGCAAAAGCTCCCAGACTGTTGAAGCCCACACGAAAGGCTGGGTCAGAGCTGAGCAACACCGATTCCATGCCAACTTGGATGGCAAACCTTGTGAGAACCTGAGGAAAGCAGCGGGCTGGATCTGGAACAAAGAGACAATGTCCAAACTCCAGAGGACTGACGTTGACCAACACAACAGTCTTGCATGGATGATGGCCAATTTCGTGCCCTTCCTCGGAATCTTTCATCTCAAATATGATCTCATCTGGACTGACCTTATTAAAATGAAACTGCTCGGCGTTGAAATCCTGCCGAATACTGAGGATCTCCTGAGGCTTCCTTCTTTCAAGTCCTCTCTTGACATTCAACTGGGCCACAAAACCACACGGGCCAGGGAGGATGCGTGTTTGTAAGTCCCCCAAATGGTAACGGAAGAGCCCCCTCGCCATCCTGTCCGTCCATCCAGCTCGGATGGCTGAATCAAATCTCGACTCATATTCCTTCCGGGATATGCTATCAGTGTTGCAAGGCACGTCTTGAACAAAGTCCTGCTTCCCGTAGACAAACTGGACCGGCATGCTTACGAAAAAAAAAATAATAATAATAATAATTTAAAAAAGCGGAATGACCGTTTTACGCCGCTTGTGTAAATCCACCGGTTAGCGTCATTTTCTGCTCGGTTGTCCACTGATTACTTGCCATCCATGGAGTAAAATGACAACAAATATGTCACTAACAATAAAAAATAACATATCATAGCACAGGCATGGTCACAAAAAGCACTTATCGTACACCTTCACGTATCTTCGCTCTGGTTATTTCCTGAACAAATTACTTGAGTTCTTCGTCGTTGGTATTTGTATTTCCGGTTTGATTTGTCAAAATAAAAGACGTTTTCACATGTTGGGGAAGTGGTCGTTCCCATAGAAACCAACGCATGGACACTGAAATGAAGTCGTGACGTGATCATTTCTCAACCGATTTTCATGAGAATGAGATTGGCCAGAGAGTATGCTATGTATGTATGTATACACACTGAGTTGGAAAGTTGGAGGCATATAATTGTCCAAAATATTGGCTCGATTAGTTCCAGTGGGGGGAAAAAAAGAACTCTGTAATTCGGACTGCTTCAGCATATCAAGAGATTTTGGACAAACAAACAGTTTGGGGGTGACCCCTTCCTGTTCCAACATGTCTGTGCACTGGTGCACAAAGCAAGGTCCATAAAGACATGGATAAGAGAGTTTGGTGTGGATAAACTTGAGTGGCCTGCACAGAGCCCTGCCCTCAATGTAATAAAACATCTTTGGGTTGAATTAGAGCGGCGACAAAGAGCCAGTCCTCGTCCAACATCATTGCGTGACCTCACAATTGTGCTTCTGGAAGAATGGTAAAAAATAAATAAAATGTTTTTAAATCCCATAAACACACTCCTAAACCTTGTGGAATTAAGCCTTCCCATGAGAGTTGAAGCTGTTAGTGCTGCAAATGGGGGGACCGACATCATATTAAATAAAAATTGTTTTAATTATTATTATTATTATTAAAACGTATGCATTAAGAATGGGACATCACTGAAGTTCATTTGCAAATCAAGGCAAGTGAGCGAATACCTTTGGTAATATAGTTTATATTTATGCCAAAGGATGTTTGTGCAACTATCCAATCCCTACGATATACAGATAAGTTTCAACAAATTAGAATATGGTAGAAATGTCAATTTATTTCAGTACTCATACATTATATAGATTCATTAAACACAAAATACATTTCAGATGGCAAATCTGTGCCTGATTTCTACATTAAAAATTATTTACAGGCCAGCATTTCAGCGACCTGGTTGAGAACAGATATAGATATCTGGATTGTATCCACATACAACAATTGGTCTTATTGCTGTTTTTCATGCTTGTCTATTTATGTCTGCTAATGTTTTGTAACTCATGCATGCTCAGCTAACTTTAGAAGATGCCGCAGCTGGCCAATCAGTCATGTGGCTATTTTAGTTGCTGAGTAACTGCATGCTTTTGGAGATAAAGCAGGCAGTGACTGCTGGTGTTCTGTGTGTTTGGCTGCTTGGGAGCACAGCTTCATTTTAGAAAACTCAAACTGCATTCAGTGAAATTTATTTTTTATTTTTTTGCTTTCTATAAGGACATAAATAAGGATGGCGGCAAGAACAGACAAAGAAGTAAGTTTTTTCTTAACTTGCTCAGAAAATATTACAACATTGTTTGCATTTTTATTTGTATAATTTCATGTTGTCTTGGGCAATGCTTTAGCTTTTGGCTCTTTGGGATTAATAAGAATAGTTGTATGTAGTTAAACCTGGCGGCACGGTGACTGACTGGTTAGAGCGTCAGCCTCACAGTTATGAGGACCGGGGTTAAATCCCCGGCCCCGCCTGTGTGGAGTTTGCATGTTCTCCCCGTGCCTGCGTGGGTTTTCTCCGGGCACTCCGGTTTCCTCCCACATCCCCAAAAAACGTTAATCGGAGACTCTAAATTGGCTGTAGGTGTGACTGTGAGTGTGAATGGTTGTTTGTTTGTATGTGCCCTGCGATTGGCTGGCGACCAGTTCAGGGTGTACCCCGCCTCTCGCCCGGAGATAGCTGGGATAGGCTCCAGCACGCCCACGACCCTTGTGAGGAGAAAATGGATGGATGGATGTTTTTTAAGTCAAGTAAACCGTTTTTCTTTGAACAAAAGACCTGCGTCAGGTTTTTCATCAGATCATGTTAAGAATTGTGCATTCGTGTTTAAATTTAATTTCACTGACAACTGTATCTGTTTTATAGACAGGAAATGAAACAAACGCTACAGCTCAGCCCCTAAATCAGACACATGATACTGATGCTGGGTCATCCACCTCTTCCATTGCTGAAGGTATGAGAAGCACATTTCTAGTCATCATGAAGTCTTCACAGTAAATATACATTTATAACAGTGTTATAAAAAATAATTACAAACTCAAGATATCTTCAAATTACTGTGTGAAATTAAGATAATAGGGCTCATGTCTGAAAATGTTTTATTTGTTATGTGTTTCTATAGAACAGCTCACCAGGTCGGTTGAAAGGAGCACCCAAAACCCTAAAGATCAGTCTTCTACTGATACAGCAAAGGAAAAGGCTTTAAAACCAACCTTTCAACTGACTTTTACCACATTCACAGTAAAAAGTGGTGAAGATTTGAAAGTAGACATACCAGTGTTAGGGAATCCAGCCCCAAAAATAGAATGGAAAAAAGATGGACAGGCTGTAAAAGAGACATCCAGGTTGGACATCTCAACTACATCATCAATGACAGTTCTTCATATCAGACACGCTACCAGGGAGCACGTTGGTCAATACTCCATCACAGCAAGTAACAAGGCTGGAAACTATACTGGAGAAATCACGGTGGTGGTTCTTGAAAAGCCTGACTCACCCATAGGGCCTGTGAGGATTGATGAGGTCAGTTCTGACTATGTGTCAATTTCTTGGGAGCCACCCGCATACACAGGAGGCTGTCAGCTTGACAACTACGTTGTGGAGAAACGTGAACTTACTAATATGGAGTGGCAAACTGTATCCGCAACGACAGTGCGAACTGCAATCAAAGTCACTAAACTAAAGACTGGTAATGAGTATCAATTCAGAGTGTTTGCAGAAAATAGGTATGGAAAGAGTACAGCAATTACATCTTCAGTTGTACTTGCACAGTACTCATTTAGTGTGCCCATGGCTACTGCTACGCCTTTTGTTTCCACAGTGACAAAGTACAGCATGTTAGTTGAATGGGCAACCCCAGGCAGAGATGGAGGAAGCCCTGTCACTGGCTATCACTTGGAACGAAAGGAAAAAAACAGCATCTTATGGACCAAGCTGAACAAATTTGCCATACCTGACACCCGGTTCAAAACGACTGGCCTGGAGGAAGGCATTGAGTATGAATTCAGAGTCTTTGCTGAGAATATTGCTGGACTCAGTCCGTCAAGCAACATATCTGACTGCTATGTGGCGAGAGATCCCTGTGATCCACCTGGTAAACCTGAAGCAGTTGTTATTACAAAAGAGAATATCACACTCCAGTGGGCAAAACCTGGCTATGATGGTGGCAGCTCTATTACAGGCTATGTTGTTGAGAAGAAAGAGCTTCCAGATGGCCGATGGATGAAAGCAAACTTCACAAATGTTATTGAAAATCAGTTCACAGTTACAGGTTTGACAGGAGGCCAAAGTTATCAGTTCAGAGTAACTGCCAAGAATGGTGCAGGTGTTTGGAGCAAACCTTCTGAAAATATAACCATCTTTGCTGAAGATGTAATTGAAGGACCCTCTGTGTTCATGGACCCCAAGTTCAGGAGTACAATTGTTGTTCATGGTGGCGAAACATTTACAATTGAAGCTGATTACTTTGGAAAGCCCCTTCCTGATGTAAGGTGGCTGAAGGATGGTGAGGAAATCAACAAAGCTACGCCAAGAACAGATGTAAAAAACACCCTCACTCATACAACACTAACTATCAGGGACTGTACACGAGTGGATGGGGGACGCTTTGTCCTAAGTCTTACGAACATCGATGGAACAACATCAATGCCAGTTAATGTGAAGGTACTCGATAGACCAAGTTCCCCAGACGGACCTTTGAGGGTGAAAGTTGTCAGTGGTGAAAAATGTCATCTTCATTGGAACCCCCCTTCCAATGATGGCGGTGCCAGTATTTCACATTACATTGTTGAAAAAAGGGAGACCAGCCGTGTCACATGGACAGGGGTTGATCCCCATGTGGAAGCTGTCAGTTACAAAGCAACAAAGCTGACACCCGGGAGAGAATACATATTCCGCGTTTGTGCTGTAAACAAATTTGGTGTAGGGGAATTTCTGGAATCAGAACCTTTCATTGCACAAAATCTTTTCAAAACACCAAGTGCTCCTTCTACCCCTATCGCCAGTGCTGTGACTGGAGACTCTGTAATGTTGACATGGGAAAGACCCAAGACGGACGGGGGCGCCGAGATTGATGGCTACATCCTGGAGAAACTTGATAAAGAGGGTGTCAGATGGACTAAATGCAACAAGAGAAGACTGAATGACTTGCGTTTCAGATGTACAGGACTCACGAAGGGACATTATTATCAGTTTAGAGTATCGGCAGAGAATACTGCTGGTGTTGGTGCACCCAGTGAGGCAAGTAATTATATTAAGGTGTGTGACCCATCATACCCTCCTGGTCCCCCTACCAACCTCAAAGTGACAGACTATTCATGCAGTACTGTCTCGCTATCCTGGTCTAAGTCTGTCTATGATGGTGGAGCTCCCATTACTGGATATGTTGTGGAGATGAAAGAAGCAGCAGACGATGAGTGGATCACATGCACACCAAACACAGAAGATACAAAGGACACCATAAAAGGTCTGAGACAAAATGCAGAGTACAACTTCCGTGTACGTGCAACAAATGCCAATGGAGTTGGTGAGCCTGTGGAATTACCAGGGTCTGTGGTCGCAGCTGAAAAACTAGAGCAACCTGAAGTTGAGTTGGACACAGCTTTGAGAAAGCTAGTTAGTGTTCGAGCCTGTTCAACATTACGTCTCTATGTACCCATCAGAGGAAGTCCAGAACCTGAGGTCCAATGGTCAAAGGAAGGTGGTCTTCTCAGTGAGCATGCACAAATAGAAGTGACAGGCTCCTATACATTGTTGATGATTGAAAATGTAAATAGAAATGACACTGGAAAGTATGTATTGACTGCTACTAACTGCAAGGGCTCTAAATCAGCATTTATCAATGTTCGAGTGTTGGATACCCCCAGTGCACCAACAAACCTGCAAGTGAAAGATGTACAGAGAGATTCTGTGCACATCTCCTGGGGTGCTCCTCTCATTGATGGAGGAGCAGAGATCTCCCATTATGCCGTGGAAAAGAGAGAGGATGCGAGGAAGGTATTCACAAGTGTCTGTAGTAACTGTACAAGGAACACATATAAAATTGACAAGCTCCAGGAGGGATGTTTTTATTACTTCCGCGTCTTGGCTGTAAACGAGTATGGAAGTGGACAAGCAGTCGAAACAAATGAGCCTGTTAAAGTGTCTGAAGTGCCTCTTCCACCTGGGAAAATCACACAGAGTGATCTCACCAGTGACAGTGTACGACTCTCGTGGGAAAAGCCAGATCATGATGGAGGAAGCAAAATTACATGTTACATTGTAGAAATCAAGGAAAAGGGACATGACACATGGAGAACCTGTTCTGAGAGTAAAACGCTGGAAACAGTAATTAATGGACTGACAAAAGGAATGGACTATTTATTCAGAGTCAGCGCTGTGAATGAAAAGGGGAAGAGTGAACCAAAGCTCCTCTCGACACCTGTTATTTTTAAAGACACAAGTGCTCAACCTGTTATTAATTTGCTGTCCGCCACATTCAGTGTGAAAGCAGGGAAAGATTTAAGGATTGATGTGCCATTTAAGGGTGTACCACAGCCAATAGTAACCTGGAAAAAAGATGGCAACATCCTCAAAGAAACCTGCAGGGTAAACGTGTGTACATTGGATATGTCATCTCAACTCATGATCAAAGATGCAACTCGGATAGATGTTGGTTTGTATGCGGTAACTGTGACCAATTCCGCTGGAACTGCATCTGCTGAAATCCATGTTAATGTTTTCGAAAAACCTGGGCCACCATGTGACCTCACTGTAGAAGAAGTGAGCGCGGACTTTGTGTCTCTGATATGGCAACCCCCGCATTATAGTGGGGGATGTCAAATCTCTAATTATGTTGTTGAGAAGAGAGATACAGACAGCACAATATGGCAGACTGTGTCAGCCACCGTGGCGAGGACTTCTATAAAAATATCCCGTCTGACACAGGGTAATGAATATCACTTTCGTGTTGCTACAGAGAATCGCTATGGCAGGAGCTCCTTTGTTGAGTCTGAACCTGTTGTTGCCCAATATCCTTTCAAGGTCCCCAGTCCACCAACCAATATCTCTGTTGTGAGTGCCTCAAAGTCTATCATGGTTGTTACATGGAGCCCAGCAAGGAATGATGGTGGCAGCCCTGTTATTGGCTATCATATTGAATGCAAAGATCAAAGTAGTATTCTGTGGACAAAGTTAAACAAAGGTTCAGTGACAGAAAACAGATTCAAAGTTACAAGCATTGACGAAGGCCTCATATATGAGTTCCGGGTGTATGCTGAGAATATCGCTGGTGTAGGTCCCTGCAGTAAAGCCTCTGAGCCTGTTGCAGCAAGAGACCAGTGTGAGCCCCCACACAACCTCACAGTGACCAGTATAACCAACACTTCAGTTTCCCTCTCATGGGACAAACCACAATACGACGGTGGGGCTAAAATAACTAGTTTCATCGTAGAGCGCAAAGAGCTTCCTGATAGTTGTTGGCTTAAGTGTAACTTCACTAGCTTACTCGATACATTTTTGGAGGTGACTGGTCTCACAGAGGGTGAACAGTATGACTTCAGGGTCCTTGCAAAGAATGCAGCTGACTTCTTCAGTGCACCCTCTGAGGCTACAGGCCCTGTCACTGTGCAGCATGAAGTGGAGCCACCTAAAATTATCATAGAGGACAAATTTAGACAGGTTTTGGTTGTCAAAGTGGGTGACCTTCTAAGAATAGATGCTGACATCTCTGGCCGCCCCAACCCTACAGTGTTGTGGTCAAAGAATGGTAGAACTATTGGCACAAAGGGTAGGGTTGACATTACAGCAACAAAGGCGCATACATCTCTACTTATCCGTGAAAGCGTTCGGAAAGACTCTGGACAGTATATTCTGACCCTACAAAGTACTGCGGGTACTACATCTATTGTTATTACATGTAGAGTCTTAGACAGCCCTGGCCCTCCAGCTGGACCCCTGCAAGTATCTGGACTTTCAGCAGAGAAAGTCACCTTATCATGGGGACCCCCTCACGAAACAGGTGGCGCAGAGATCATGCATTACATTGTTGAGAAGTGTGAAACCAGCCGTGTAGCCTGGACTCTTATCTATAGTGACTTGATGACAACTACCTGCAAAATAACCAAGCTGCTCAAAGGAAATGAATACCTCTTTAGGGTGAAGGCAGTGAACAAGTATGGTGAGGGGGAGACTTTGGAAAGTGATCCCATCAAGGCAGCCGACCCCTACACCATCCCATCTGCTCCAATGGATGTTGAAGTCACAAGTACAACGAGTGAAGCTATGGCTATCTGCTGGAAGAGACCAGTATCTGATGGCGGAAGCCGAATTAGTGGGTACATCATTGAGAAGCGCGACAAGCAGGGCATTCGTTGGATACGTGTTAATAAGAAGCCTGTCTACGACCTACGAGTCAAAGCCTCTGGCTTACATGACGGATGTGAATATGAATTCCGTGTTTTTGCAGAGAATGCTGCAGGGCTAAGTGAACCCAGTCTACCATGTCGTCTCACCATGGCAGAAGATCCAAAGTTTCTGCCGTCCCCTCCCGAAAAGCCTATAGTTCTCGATTCTTCAAAGTCCTCAATCACTCTGTCATGGAACAAGCCAGTGTTTGATGGTGGAGCGCCAGTTACTGGGTACAAAGTTGAATTCAGAAAAAATGCAGAAGACGTCTGGGCTGTTGGCACTCAAAACACAGATAAGACTGTGTTCAAAGTATCTGGGCTCACCTCAGGGACAGAATATGTATTTGTTGTTAGATCAATAAATAAGGTAGGCATCAGTGAGGCCAGTCCTGAAACAAATCCATATGCAGCTGTGGACAGAGAAGAGGAACCCAGGTTTGACATTAGCACTGATATGAAGAAGACCCTCCATGTTAAAGAAGGAAGCACCTTCACCCTCACCGTGCCTTTCACTGGCAAACCTGCTCCCAGTGTGATTTGGGAAAAAGCGAATGTGGATCTAAGAATTAGAGGACTGATCAACACCACCAGCTACGTCACTTCCATTACCGTGGAAAAAGTAACTCGCGATGATACAGGCAAATACATAGTCAAACTTCAAAATGGTGTCGGGAATGCCTCTTTGACTCTAAGTGTGAAAGTTCTAGATTCCCCTGGTCCACCAACACATTTAGCTGTTAAAGATGTTACCAAGAATTCTGCCACAGTTACTTGGGACATCCCTGAGAATGAGGGAGGAGCCTCCGTTAAGAACTACCTTGTTGACATGCTGGACATTAGCAGAAAAGGATGGACAAGACTCACAAACAGATGCCACAGATTGTCCTACAAGGTGACTGATCTGGAGGAGGGAGGGATCTACTACTTTAGAGTCACTGCTGAAAATGAGTTTGGCATCGGTGTTCCGGCTGAGATGAGGGAAGGAACAAGAATGACAGGTAAAGTCTGAGGAAGACACACTAATAATGCGTTTATTGGGAAGCATTGTCTATCTACAGTAAATAAGTACTTCTGTCAAAAGGATCTCAATATTAGAGAACTATTACATAATATGTTTTAATCATGTAAGCACTTCGGTCGACTGTATTCTGTTGAGTAATTCTCTTTGTATTTATTTTATTTTAGATTCGACAAACTGGGAAACAAATCCGGGAGCTTAGTTGGTCACTTCTCCAGAGTTGAGCTGACTATCTTCGACATGTGGAGTAGATTGCTGAGTTATTCCAACTTTGCTCGGTTTCAAAAAGTAAATGCTCTTTGAATTCACATGTACTGTGCTATAGTTATGCAAACATGTTTCTTTTTTTAGAGCATTCTTGTAAGATTAATGAAATAAATAAAATTAAAGCTGGCCATTACTTCAGTTTGGATTTGAAATCGAAAATATTATTAGTCCCCTCCTTGAGCCGTCACCTTACCGTGGTGGGGGGGGTTTGCGTCTCCCAATGATCCTAGGAGCTAAGTTCCCTGGGGTTTCACACCCCTAGTAGGGCCATCCATGGAAAACAGATCGTAGGTGAGAGACCAGACAAAGCATGGCTCCAAAAAACCCTATGATGAACAAAACAAATGGGTATCAGTTTCCCTTGCCTGGACGCGGGTCACCGGGGCCCCCCTCTGGAGCCAGGCCTGGAGGTGGGGATCGAAAACGAGTGCCTGGTGGCCGGGCCTGCACCCATTAGACCTGGCTGGGCACAGCCCGAAAGGGTAACATGGGTCCCCGTTCCCATGGGCTCACCACCTGTGGGAGGGGCCACAGGGGTAGGTGCAGTGGGAGCTGGTTGGTGGTCGAAGGCGGGGACCTTGGCGATCCGATCCTCGGCTACAGAAACTGGCCCTAGGAACGTGGAATGTCATCTCTCTGGCAGGAAAGGAGCCCGAGCTGGTGGGTGAGGTTGAGAAGTTCCGACTAGATATAGTCTGGCTCGCCTCCACGCACGGCTCTGGTACCAGTCCTCTTGAGAGGGGTTGGACTCTCTTCCACTCTGGAGTTGCCCATGGTGAGAGGCGCCGAGCAGGTGTGGGTATACTTATTGCTCCCCGGCTCGGCGCCTTTATATTGGGGCTCACCCCGGTGGACGAGAGGGTAGCCTCCCTCCGCCTTCAGATGAGGGGGATGGGTCTTGACTGTTGTTTGTGCCTATGCACCAAACAGCAGTACAGAGTACCCACCCTTTTTGGAGTCCTTGGAAGGGGTGCTGGAGAGCACGCCCGCTGCGGATTTCATCGTTCTGCTGGCGGGGACCTCAATGGTCACGTGGGCAATGATAGTGAGAACTGGAAGGGCGTGATTGGGAGGAACGCCCTCCACCCCCCCATGTGAACCATGTTCTGTGCCTCCATTGCCGAGGCGGCCAACCAGAGCTGTGGCCGTAAGGTAATCGGTGCCCTCCGTGGCGGCAATCCCGGAACCCGTTGGTGGACACCAGCGGTGAGGGATTCCGTCAAGCTGAAGAAGGAGTCCTATCGGGCCTTTTTGGCCTGTGGGACTCCTGAGGCAGCTGATGGTTACCGACTGGCCAAGCGGAATGCAGCTTTGGTGGTCACTGAGGCAAAAACTCGGACATGGGAGGAATTCGTTGAGGTCATGGAGAACGACTTCCGGATGTCTTCGAGGAAATTATGGGATTTGTTAAAGTACCCAAAAATAATGAAGGGTGAATCTGGGTGCTTTTTTCCCCCCAAGTTCGTTTACTTGTTCATCAACCGTTAGCAGTGCCGCGTTTGTGTTAGCCTTGGGGGGCTAAACACCGGCAAGTAGAATGACTTACAGCTAAAAAAAATCTGCGACTCCAAGACTGGGGTGCATTATGTGTGTTGAGCTCCGTGACGTCGGTACACCATTTTTCATTGATATAGAAATATATCCCACCACCTTTTGTTTCCCCAATAGCTCCATGACACGGTCTGCATTACGGCGCCATCGGGGATGCGTTCACATAGCCATGTCTCCATGAAGCACAGGGTGGCAGAACGTCTTAAGTCTTTACCGGTCTTTGTGAGAAAACGAAGCTCGTCCATTTTGTTGGGTAGAGAGCATAGATTTGCGAGGTGAATCGAAGGGAGCAGCATTCGGAATCCTCTCTTAAGGAGCTTGACATGCACTCCGTCTCGCTTCCCTCTGCGCCGTCGCCTTCGCCCCCTCCATGCGCCACAGACCGCAGCCGTTCTGCTGGTAAGTAATTCCGAGAGAAAACTGAGCGGATTTGTGAAAGTTAATGAAAGAAAGTCCGGACTAGACTTCCTAATGTTTAGCAAGTCTTCCCTTGTGTAAGTAAGTCGTGTCATGTCTCCAAAGACGAACGAAAAACACAAAAAACATTGACAGTACTACAGAACTTGTTACCGAGCCGAGCACTAGGTTGGCTAGGACGCGTACAAGTCTTCTCTTGTTGTTGTCATGTCTTCATCAGAAAGTCCGGCGAAAATGGATCATGGTTTATTCTTGTTATGCCGAATATTATTTTGTTATTTGTAAGGCTTATGGTCGGTCAACGCACACTTACTATCATACCGCTTTCCTGAAATGATATCTAATCCCCTCCGATAACTCCCCAAAGACTTATTAACCATAATTTGTCACTGTCGAGCCCTATTTGCGGTTGCAATGGGAACACTGCACCAATCCACAATGGCTATCATTGTGACCAGTGGCCGGACATACGTCACGTTATCGAAAGTGTCAGTAGATTTTATTTTCGTTTTACAGAATTATGTTAGTCTTTTCTGCCGTAAAAATAAATAAATAAATAAATAAATAAAAATTAAAAACACAACACTGCCAGTAACTCTCAGAATACGCTGAAATGTCTTTTGAGGTCTCATGTCTTGCTAGATATGTAACAATTAATATATAGTATTTATCCCTGTGATCTGTTGGACGTAAGTGCGCAACTGTGTTTGTAGCCAAAGCTACCAAAGGGTTAACTAGATCAGCGGAAGTAAGGCACCAGTGTTTACAACAAGAGAAAAGTTTCACGTAGGAAAGTACAAGATGGGGACAACGGCGAGTCAACTTGGAAAGGATTTGCTCTCAGAATACCAAGTAAGTGGCCAAATATAAGAATCATAAATAAACACCATGCCGTCCTGGTTTACCGTTAACGGGGGGTGGGGGGATTTTTAACTGTGAAATACTTGGACCCAACGTTAGCAAACTTAAGCTATATTAGCGTAGCCGATAGAGAAATCCAGCCTTGTCTTCAAATTTGGACTTTGAATCAACAATGGTGGCTTGTAATAATCTGGAATGCCAAGTTATTTTGCTATTTGGATCGTAACATGTTGCAAATACCATGTACTGCATGATTTTCATTTTTTTTGTGTGCGTGTATGATGACTGTATTCTATTTCTAGGAACTGACTTTTTTAACAAAACAAGAAATTCTTCTGTAAGTGACCATTTGTATGCCACACGCTGAATATATTTGCTATATAAATTGCGAGGATCATACGACAGTGCTTATGTAAGACAATATTATGTTGTGTCTTATTACAGGGCACATAAAAGATTCACTGAGCTGCTAACAAAAGATGAGAAAGACCTTCCAAACGCCAGGGTGCCCATGGACAAGATACTAACCCTTCCAGAACTCAAAGTAAAAAGCTACAATGAATCAACACGAAAGATGTTTCATCTGGTCTTAAGGAAGTGCCCCATGTCTTACTAAGTGTACTGACCCTTGTACTGCTTCCCTATTCCAGTCCAACCCCTTTAGAACGAGAATCTGCCACGTGTTTTCAACATCTGAAGTGAAAGATGGAAGCCTCACCTTTGAAGACTTTCTAGATCTTTTGAGTGCTTTCAGTGACTCAGCTACACTGGAAATCAAGTCCCACTATGCATTCCGTATATTTGGTAAATATGTTTACAAAAACGTAGCATGGCATTGGTTTATCCATCCATCCATTTTCTGTACCGCTTATCCTCACTAGAGTCAAATCAAAAGCATCCCATTCGATGCTATTTTCTTATTTTTAGACTTTGATGATGATGGAACTCTCGACTGTGGTGATCTGGAGAAACTGGTCAACTGCCTCACTGGAGAGACTGATGACACGAGACTTACCCCTGAAGAGATGAGACAGCTCATCAACAACGTGAGTGAGATCCTTCAATATGGACACAACAACATATACAGATCTATTAATACTGTAGTTTCTGTTGGATGTCATTTAGATTCTTGACGAGTCTGACATTGACAAGGATGGAACTGTGAACCTCTCGGAGTTTCAGCATGTCATTTCAAGGTCACCGGATTTTGTAAGGTGAGCACAAATCTAATTACAAAATGTCTGCCTTAGTCAAAACAGGTTTTACTTATTTCAACAAATTTCTCCACAGTTCCTTCAAGATTGTGCTGTGAAGATGGAAATTGATCATCTACCTATATTATTTAATCAGTTATATAAAGTAGTTATTTGCTGTTAATTACATATATATGGATTTTATTGGCTTAACTTTTGTATGTAAATCACCCCCACTTCTGATTTTTAAATCGCTCTCTATTTCCATATAAAAAGTTTCACAAAAGCTGTAATTTCACATTTTTGACCATATACAAATACTTTAATTCAAGTCCTTAAGGATATAGTACAAAGTCCATGTTTATCTATAGGATTCCATATTTAAGAGGCTGCCACTTCCTCCTTGACTACAGCAGCAAAAGTATTCCACGTCCCACATGTCACATTGACGACACGCATCTGTTGTTTCGTGAAGAACTCCACACGGTGCGGCTCGTCGGAACAGGATGCCTCGTATCCCAGCTGACCATACTGACCTGAGGGGAAAACAAAGAAATTGTCCCTTTTGTGTATTAAAGTTTATATTGCTGTCACTGAGAATATTTGCTACACCAGTCCAGTCAGACTTAAACTCACCCCATCCCCATGTGTAGAGATCACCTGCAGCTAAAATGAGAAAGATCACATTGAAAACAAAAGTACAAATCTGACCCACTCATTTCATCAGCACTTATTGGAACCCAATGCATTGTAAAAATGTCGTGTGTGTAGGTTTGATAGTTTAATCTTTTCAATGCAGAAGCCAAATTCTTTTGAAAGCGGTAGTCTTTGCTAGGGTCGGCCCGTGACAGTTTGTAGAGAATCCACACACTGATGACCGCATTTAAAAAAATAAAAATAGAAAAACTTTTATGCACTTATAATAAGCAAAACAAAAGAATCATCTCTTTCTTTCAAATAACCATATTGAACATGGTTTCTGAGGGCTGTTACAATGTCAAACCAGGTTTCATCTATATCTGATCCAGACTGTTCACCTGTCAGCAATTTAAATTTGAGGAAATTAAGTGTTTTAAAAAAAGAAACAAAAAATGTTGAGTAGAATGTTGCAGGTGGCAGATTTTAAAAATGAGGTCTTTGCTCTCTGAATGCTCTTAGACTCGTTTGTACTAAGATTACATGAACCCTCTTGTAATGGATTCTTCTATTTTACTTATTTCAAAGTTCGTGAGGTACTGTAATACTACACCTGGGAACAAGAGACATTATTTAAATGAGAAGGTTTGGTTATCACTTGTTAAAAACAAATTGTGGACAGCCTACTGAAGAATTTCTTTCCAATAACAATTTTATGTGGATGAGTGGAAGTCAGCTGTCTTACATGTCACTGCAGCTGTGTGTCGGGAGCCACAGCCAACCGCCGTCACCTCACACGATGGAGTGATGTCCAATAGTGCTGGGAATGCCTGGATGGATATAAACACTTCTTTGTACTTCTCTCCCTCTGGTGTATCTGTATATGACGACGAGTCTGTAACTTATAAGAGTTGAAAGATCGACAGATGTTTATCATGGCTTCATTTGGAAATTTCATTTAAAAAAAAAAAAAAGGTTGTAGTCAATGACTCAGAAAACCTTAAACATTGTCATGCAGGGATCCTTCAGTAGGTAGCTGCTATTGATATTTTTCATGTTACATTTCGAGTATTGTGTATCTAAAATGTGATTGGAGCAATAGATTGGGGTAAACCACAGCTGGAAACGTAGGACATCAATCCAATGAATGAATGACAGAAAATAATCCAGTAATTTAAGGTACTGTTTGTTTTGGTTCTCTTGTACTACCCACCATCTAGATGGATTATACATTCATGGAGAAAAAGGTTTTCAGTGCTCACTAAAATAATAGATTTTTGTTTTTTAGCACTAGAACGTTTCCCATGTTGCTGAGTTAGTACGCAGCACTAAAAATATATGATTCAACTATTCTTGTAGATGGCTCATTCACACTCAAATAGACAATTTAGAACATCCAAAACTCCACACAGGTAGGCTGGAACCACTTTTTCCAACCTATAACCTCAGAACAGTGAGCCAGCCGTACTTACCGTATGTGTAAATTATATAGATATATATAAGCAGCACCAAATTATGGTGTCATTAATGGTATATTACAGTATAGACAGAAATATTTGAAGTTGATCTCAAAACCTGGCAAAATAAAAGCACCCTTCAACTGATCGATAGCAGTTAGACCAGTCTTAAAAATCAAGACTAACCTGCTGCTGCTGGACTACTTTGATGCTGCTGTGCCCGCCTCACAGCTCGCGAGGGAAGTCCAAGCTGGCCACTCTCGTTCCAGCCCCACACATACAGGTCACCCCCATCTGTTAGTACAATGTTATACCTTATGTGAATACGTGATTACATTGAGTTAACATCCTTACCAGTTATTCTTACCACTAATACAGACAGTGTGCCAGCCTCCTGTGGCTATACAGCTCATGGTCATGCCCCAAAGAGCCTCCACTACCCTGGGCTGCTCTTCAGATGAGAGACCCCCGTGCCCTAACTGACCGTGACTGTTCAGTAGCAAAAAAATTAAAAAAACACTGTAATGAAGGTGTTCTGTAGATCAGGAATACTCAACCTTTATTGGGCCAAGGCACATTTTACATGAGAAAAAGTCTCACGACATGGATGTACAGGTTTATTGTCTACCTTCTGCCATCTAGTGGAAGAGCATTTACTTGTTTTGCCTGTCCCTATACGTTGCTGGCATAGATAGATAGCTGAACGAAGATACATTCATTCATTCATTCATCTTAACATATGCAGTGAGATTAAAATGCATGTTAGTAGTTTTTTTTTTTTGGGGGGGGGGGGGGCGGGGGCGTTATTTGATTGATTAGTTCATAAGATAATCAAGGGTGAAGCCCTAGACCGTACTACTATGTCTGTTAGTGACAGACTACGTGGTGCTTCAAGTTACGGTACATACAAATTTGGGTTAAAATCGCTGCCATAGGCACAGAATCCCACCATAAACAGAGGACCCCCTGTACTGGATTTAAGATTAGTGAAAGTTTCGATCAAGAAGGAGAGTTAAATATACAGCCCAGGTAACAGACAATTTAGTTATTTCACAATTCAATGAGGATTTTGAGTTTGGGGGGAAAAGATATACAAATAAAAATAAAAAAACAGGTTCTACATTCACAGGACGTTGTAAATTTGCTGATAGGTTGCTCATAGAGCCGATTTAAGTCAGGCTCCAAATAGAACTGGAGTGAGTATGTAAGAGTCCATTTAGGCCAAATTGGCATCAATTTGACAGAATGTATAAGTACACTTTTTACATCTAAGGTGGAAGAGCGTTTTCGATTGATGTGAGAGCAGTTGATTCCCAGAGGCTATCATTCTTTGCTGATGATGAAGGAGGAAAAACTAGTGGGAGTTTCTGAATTGATTGGTTCGTTGTTCTTGAATCTATGAGATAAATTTGATGACATGGTGGTTTGGATTGATTTCCTGTTTAGACTACACCCAACGGTGGCATTCAGTCTGACTATTGACACTATTGTTGTAGTGTGGTCGCAATACTATAATTCTGACTTTGATAATATACAGCACCTGCGCAACGTACCTTAGTACCGAGACTGAAATGATACCACAGCAAAAAACTAAAACATCAGTAGAGCTCAGGAAAATTATGGCAAAATTACCATCTATTTTCTGTACCGCTTATCCTCAGTAGGGTTGCGGTTGTGCTGGAGCCTATCCCAGCTGACTCTGAGTGAGAGGCAGGGTACACCCGGAACTGGTCACCAGCCAATTACAGGGCACATATAAACAAACAACCATTCACACTCACATTCACACCTACAGGCAATTTACAGTCCTCAATTAGCCTACCATAAATTAGCCAACCAGTCGTGCTAACCTAATAAGTGTCACTGGGAATCAATGCTCTAGATCAGTGACTCCCAACCACTGTGCTGTTGCACATTTGAGTGCTGTGAGAGATCATAAGGTGTGCTGAGAAATGAACCAATTTCACATAATTGGTCCCCAAAATTATATATTTAATACAAATAATGTATCTGTGTTCTTCTAATTATGCCAGCGAGTTACATAATTAACCTGTGTCCACTTTTTATTGATGTACCTGAGATTTCTTGTAAATGTTGTGCTTTGGCTCAATAGAGGTTGAGAAACACTGCTATAGATCAGTGATTCTCAACTGGTGGGGGACCCAAAAGTGGGTCACGGACAGCTAGTTAAAAAATTACAGAACCGACCGGGACCAACTTACAATGTTTCAAGGTTACGAATAATGCGTAATGAACGGGTTTGTGCAATGGCATAACTTAAAATACGTGGTCACAAGAAGGCACCCTCAGTACTCGGTACCAAGTGTTTTTCATTGGATTGTTTTATATTTGTTTTTCATACAAATACTGAATGTAATTATGACTTTGCTACTGTGTTAGTGTAGATTAGTGATAGTCTACGGTGCATGAGTGACTGACAAATTGTATATGTAAGCAAAAACCTGTCCTGTAAAATCCCAGGTAGGACTTTAATTTTATTTGGAAAGGAACATTATTTTGACTTTTCTAAAAAGAAGAGATCAGTGCCAAGATGAGTGAAGTTTTGGGGACCTATTTTGTGCGATTGTGAAATCCATCCCTATGGGTGGCACAAGCCAGTGCAAACTGTAGGCCGGTCCCACGCCCGGATAAATGCAGAGGGTTGCGTCAGGAAGGGCATCCGGCTTAAAACTTTGCCAAACAAATATGAACGGTCAATCCAAAGAATTCCATACGGGATTGATCGTGCTCCGGGGTTAAGAACGTCCGGCGCCGGTGGAGATTCAGCTACTGTGGGTTGAAGACGAAGGAGAGGTGGAAATCGACAAGAGGAAAATCACAGAGAAAGAAGAGTAGAAGAGGCAAGTGGGGCGGACCAGAAAGTAGCAGTGATTACCTGATAAAGGTACTGCCCCGTGACCTGACGTCGGATAAGCGGAAGAAAATGGATGGATGATCAACAGAATTCTAGCGGGTGAGAAGATGCCTGAGGAATGGAGGAAAAGTGCGCTGGTGCCCATTTTTAAGAACAAGGGTGATGTTCAGAACTGTCGGAACTATAGCGGAATAAAGTTGATGAGCCAAACAATGAAGTTATGGGGAAGAGTAGTGACTAGACTCAGGACAGAAGTATTTCCAAGCAACAGTATGGTTTCATGCCTAGAAAGAGTACCACAGATGCATTATTTGCCTTGAGGGTGTTGATGGAGAAGTACAGAGATGGTCAGAAGGAGTTGCATTGTGTCGTTGGAGATCTAGAGAGAGCCTATGACAGAGTACCCAGAGAGGAACTGTGGTACTGCATGCGGAAGTCTGGAGTGGCAGAGAAGTATGTTAGAATAGTACAGGACATTTATGAGGGCAGCAGAACAGTGGTGAGATGTGCTTCAAGTGTGATGGAGGAGTTTAAGGTAGAGGTGGAACTGCATAAGGGATCAGCCCTGAGCCCCTTCCTGTTTGCAGTGTTGTTGGATAGGCTGACAGATGAGGTTAGACTGGAACACCCGTGGACCATGATATTCACAGATGACATTGAGATCTGCAGTGAAAGCAGGGACCAGGTGGAGGAACAGTTAGAAAGGTGGAGGCATGCACTGGAAAGGAGATGAATGAAGATTAGCCAAAGTAAGACAAAATATACCTTTATGTGCATGAATGAGAGGGGTGGAGGGGGGAGAGTGAGGCTACAGGGAGAAGAGATAGCGAGGGTGGAGGCCTTTAAATATTGGGGTCAACAGTCCAGAGCAATGGTGGTGTTGTAAGGAAGTGAAAAAACAAGTCCAAGCAGGTTGGAACGAACAGAAGAAGGTGTCAGGTGTCTAATTTAACAGAAGAGTTTCTGCAAGGATGAAGGGCAATGTTTATAAAACAGTGGTGAGGCCAGCCATGATGTATGGATTAGAAACAGTGTCACTGAAGAGACAACAGGAAACAGAGCTGGAGGTGTCAGAAATGAAGATGTTGAGGTTCTCTCTAGGAGTGACCAGGTTGGATAAAATTAGAAATGAGCTCATCAGAGGGAGAGCCAAGGTTTAGATGTTTTGGAGACAAAGTTAGAGAGAGCAGACTTTGATGGTTTGGACACATCCAGAGGAGAGAGAGTGAGTATATTGGTAGAAGGGTGATGAGTAGGGTTGGGCATCGTTTGAATTTGAGTGATTCTGGTTCCGATTCCGGTTCCTTATTTCAATTCCGCTTCCAAACGATTTTTTACGGTCTTTGGCGCTTACGTTGAAGACTAAAATAAACGCTAAAAACCATCAGTGCAAAAGTGCAAGCAACCGTTTACCTCGTTAGCTGTCTCAATGTTGGCATAGACCAGTGCTTCTCAATTGTTTTCTGTTACGACCCCCCCCACAAAGAAGAAAAAAAATTGCGACCTCCCCCCACCCGCAGCCCCCCCGACTACATCTCTATATAACATTGTATATAAAGGATAATCTAATGTTATCCTTATAAACATTGAAGAAAGTACAAAAGAAAGAGATATAGACTGCCATCTACTGCAGTGGAGGTGCAATTACACTTTATTCTAGTACAGCAAATCATGTTCTTCAGGGTCTCACACGCCCCCCACTATTTGAGAAACACTGGTATAAACGTATTTTATTGTTTCACTCAACCTGACTGAGAGTTGATTTCACTGAAACTCCGCATGGTGTAGGCTGAGGCTCCGAGCGCTTCAAACGCTACACACCGTGAAAGCCTCCTTTGCACAATATAATCTTATTCCAAGTGTTGCA
This sequence comes from Phyllopteryx taeniolatus, assembly GCF_024500385.1. NCBI lineage: Eukaryota > Metazoa > Chordata > Actinopteri > Syngnathiformes > Syngnathidae > Phyllopteryx > Phyllopteryx taeniolatus. The sequence continues at coordinate 13,202,721 of NC_084506.1, forward strand.
CTGAGGCGACTGGTCATTCATTTTAACAAAGTTAAGACACACTTTTGTTCGACGCCGCTGTCGTTGGGCACAAGCATGTCTATGTGTGTGCTCTTCTTTGTTGGTTTTCGCAGCTTCTTCTTCGGGGTGGGCCTGTAGGCATCGAAATTGGGAACCGACATTTTAAAATTTGAACGATTCCGGGAGAACCGAAACGTTAGTCCCGGTTGCAATCGGTTCTCGATGCCCAACCCGAGTGATGAGGATGGAGCTGCCAGGCAAGCGAGCTAGAGGAAGACCAAAGAGAGGGTTGCTTGATGTAGTGAGGGAAGACATGAGGGCAGTTGGTGTTAGAGTGGAGGATGCAGGAGATAGGCTTTTAATTTTAATTTTCCTTTTTTTCATTTTTGTCAATAGTTGTCATGTTCATCCTCAGTTTCTTTATAAGGTGCTCTGAAAGGCACTTTGAACATGTAAGCATGTGTTATGTTTAAAAATATGATACACGTGTTTAAAGTCTCTTTTTGAACAATTCCTGTTCTTTACCGTTCTTCACTTGTGTAAAAGTGGGTGACAATTTGGCAACAAATGCCGGTCCCAGGGTGCCATTTGAGAACCACTGCTCTAGATGACCAACAACAATGACAGGTGTGTGAGTGATACCTGCCCAGTCCCCAGGTGTACACAGCTCCAGAGGCGCTGAGGAGAACGCTGTGCTCTGCACCCATTGCCAGTCTGGTGGCCTTCAGGTGTGGAGATAATGGCCGGTAGAAGGGAGGTTTTATGGCAATGTAACCATCAGTGATTAATGGCAGATTCAGAGGGGCATCTGGAAACCAGCAGATGGGATTTCAGATCTTTGGACCAAACACCCAAACCAATCCAGAGGATGGCGCTGTGGTGAATAAGCGTCTTCCTTTTGTATTCACAGTAAAAATGCCACAGATTAATCTCTCATCCAGCTAGGATAGTAAAGTAGGTAACTATTACCAGCACTATCGGACGTTGTTTTGACTTCCATGCTCCAGACTGGAGTCTTCTTCTCGTCGTTGTCCATGTCCCATGATTCAATTCTGTCTGGAAAAGCGAGGATTAAGAAAGACTCCCCGATAACTGCGTCCGTGCACCCTGTCCCATAAATCCCACTCGCAGCCTTGAAACCTGCCAAGCACAAACAGCGACCACCTGGCAACACAGCGAGGTCGAGCCATAACTCAGCGATTGTGATATTGCATAAGCGTTAACGTATAGAACCAAGTGACACGTTTCATCTGTCACTCACCATTCCAGTGAAGGGATGCTCTACGACTCCAACTCGCTCGGAGTCCACTTGTTTTCTTACAGCAGCTTCCATCAACATGACACGTCAACTCTGTCGGTGTGATCACTTTAACTTCATTGGTGTCGTCAATAGCAAAATCACCGCCATGTATCTGTCCAAAGGCGTTAAAGCCGAAGCCGAACCAGCGCATTCGAGCCCCCAACGACACAGTGCCAGGACAAACAGAGCGACACCGTGTAGCTTCCTGCAAATTTTGAGCGCCCACAATAATTGACACCACCAATATGAAGGCACCCCGGCTAACCAACGTGCCTACGTGGCGGCCATGTTGGAAGGGGCGACTTTCCTATCAAAGGCGATGTATGGATATTGAAATTAAATCGTATCTTGCTCATTTCTCAACAGATTTTCAGGAGGCTTACTTTTTTTGTCAATGTTCTTTGTCTTTTCAATTCCAAACATTTGGGGGGGAAAAAAGCTTTTTTCAAAATCTTAAGTTTATTTTTACCAGTCTTGTCGTAATTGTGTGGCCTTGTGCACCACCATATTCAGTACAATGTGATTCTTGTTCTTTCGTTTTATTTTTTAAATTTATTAATTTTTTGTTTTTTTCCGGTTCACACGAAGGAATCCATTTAGAAGTTTGCCCCTACTAAGCTTGACGTCGCCCTACGTATGCAGCTCTAATGGAGTGTGACGGATCTACCTATGGTCATATCAGAGCGTGACCTCGTGTTACGCATGCGTACTGCAAACTTGTCACGTGCGTAAGTGTAGTTCGTTGTATCGTGTAACATCAGTGTACATCCAGTACTTGAAATTCACACAAGGATAAGATAGAGACGAGCCCATCCATCCATCCATTTTCTGAGACGCTTCTTCTCACTAGGGTTGCGGGAGTGCTGGAGCCAATCCCAGCTATCATCGGGCAGGAGGCGGGGTACACCATGAACTGGTTGCCAGCCAATCGCAGGGCACAAATAAACAAACAAGCAGTCACGTTCACATTCACACGTACGGGCAATTTAGAGTCGTCAATTAACCTACCATCATGTTTTTTTGGGGATGTGGGAGGAAAGCGTCGTACCTGGAGAAAACCCACCCAGGAGGGGCCGGGGATTGAACCCCGGTCCTCAGAACTGTGAGGCAGACGCTCTAACCAGTCGCTCGCCGTGCCGCCTAGAGAAGAGCCCATTAAATATTTTTTTGACAGAAAATTAACAAAAGAAGGGTGTCAAATGATGTGTAATTACCTAATAGAAAAGCAAGTATGAAATGTGGAACATGATGTTTTGTGAATTTTTGTACACATAAATTGTGGTGTAATATATACAGTACATTTATTGGAAACTTAATGAAGCGGGTATAAAAGCTGTGAGAAGTCTATATATATATATATATATATTTTTAAATTTATTTATTTATTTTTTAATCAATTCCTTGACCCAATTTAGGAATTTTCTGGTCTTTTATGAGTTTTTTAGCATGAAATTCAGACAAAAGTGATGACCACTGAAGTTGAAATGGTTTAAGTGTTCAGTGTAGTGGATATAGCTCTGATAGGACACAAATTCACACTGTGCAGGTGATTCAGGATTTCGTTACTTCCGGCTTTTCGTTTCCCTCTCTACTCATGATGATGCCGTACTCCATCGCCTTATCCAGGCAGCTCTGAGCTACTTTTATGGCTGGTTCTGGTGCACCCTGTCCCCCCTTTGCCAAAACAGAAAGAATCTCCAGAACCTCACTCTCAATCAGTGTCTCGGCGAGACTCTTCTCGGCCTGCATCATGTTACGAACTATGACCGCTGCTCGATGGCGCAAATCAGATATTTCACTGAGTAGTATTGCCTGCAGGATCTCCAGCCAGTGGGTGGTCTGAAAAAAAAGGAGTGGTGTGAGTAGCAATGTTGTGTTCAACGTAATGGTAGAGGTGAGGGATATGGAGCTTTGCTCACTGCTGCAGTGATGCGAGCACAAAGCTCAGGCTGCTCAGAAGTCAACATGGCCAGCGTTCCTGCAGCGGCTCTTCTCAGCCTTTCGTCCTCCTCGCCACAGTAGAGCACAAGCAGCTTAAGGCGATCATTGCCAGTGGCAAGGTACAGCTCCTGCACCTGATCATACATATCAGGTGTAAACAGGTTTTTTTTAGTTCAGTCTTACAACACATTGTGCCTCTGAATCACTGATTTTACACCTAACCTCTGTGCTCAGAATGAGGTTACACATGCACTCTGTGGCAGCTGCTCGGACCAGGTCGTGCTCCTCAAACATGTAGCCTTCAATTTTTGGCACAGCCTTCTCTTTTATTATCTTTTGTCTGTGACACAAAATATTTCAACACAAACCATATTAAACTATGTTTGACTAAACACAATTGAGAAGTAGTTAGTACTATAGTTACAGAAATAGTTTAGATATATTTAGAGACTGATGAGACGTCAATTATGTAAAACACGCCTCCAAACTTGTTTTATTTATGACTGGAAGTAACATTGTACTGTATTTATATAGCAGTGCTCCCCTTAAGTGGCAATTTGATGTAAAAAGAGGTCAGATAAATGTGGAAAAAATATACTTTGATCACATTTTTTTTTCCACCCTTAGGTGAGCTACTAAAATAAAGTAGCTAGAAAGCTATTTGGTGGAGACCCATGAAAAAAACATTTCAGTCACTTTCTTTGGAGAGACATCCCCCTAGTGGCCAACCTGAGTCGTTCACTGATTCCAGCCAGGTTGGTCAAAGCCATGAGTGCCTCAAAGTTCTGTAGCAGGGTGCAATGAAGACTTAAGAGACTGACAAGGGGGCGCACAACCTCATAAATCTGAAATAACACAAGATGAGTTGAACCACCAAAATGTACCTTTGAAAACAGAAGTACATCAGTTGATTATTATTATATATATATATTTTTTTACCCTTTCTCCTGGGAAGGCAATCTCTGGATTGGATGTGATAGTAATTTTAGAAAGTGCTTGTGCTGCTTTGACTTTTCCTACATCAGTGTTATCAGATGCCAGTGGGATGAGCGCCTATGAGGGGGAAACAATCAACAACAATCAATTGTGTGGGACCTTCAAATATGGGCTAAACTAAGCCTATTTTCTGTGACGTACCTTTCCCCCACCCTGTGCCACTACTGTGCCTCTATCTTCCTGTCGCTCCACCAAAGCCAAGAACACCCTGCCATGCAAGATTATTACAGACACTGAGTAAATGTACAGATGGATAGGATCAAGAAAAAAATTAAGCTCCAAGCAATTTCCTACCTGGCGATACATTCTCTACAAGCATCTGTGAGAGCAGGACTTTCATGTTTTACCATACACACTAATGCAGAAACCACTCCAGCCTCCAGCAACTTTGTCAGCCTCTTCTCTACATATGAAGCTGAATCCTGATAGATCAGATAATTTCACACAATCTTGTTTTACAGAACAAAATAGGAACATAAGGATTTATCCACTTTGAAAAAGGTATTAGAGTGTTACTTTGGGGTGCTCCTCTGGCACATGCTGCTTTGCATACTTGGCCAGCTCGACCATCTGAGGGTCAGGCTTTTCCACCTCATAGCTGTTGGTGCAGTTCACCAGAGTGGAGCCAACAGCAAAAAGCACTGTTTTGTCCTCAGACTGCAAAAAAAAAACCCAGCAACAATGTTCATGTTATCTTGGGATAAAATGATTTGATAGATTGCTATGTGTCATATACAGTGGAGCAAAAAAGTATTTAGTCAGCCACCAATTGTGCAAGTGCTCCCATTTAAACAGATGACAGAAGCCTGTAATTTCATGGTTCCATCAATCACAGCAAGTTGTCCAGATCCTGAGGGAGCTAAGGAGCCCAAGACCATCAACACAACCACCACCATGTTTGACTGTTTGTATGATGTTCTTTTTCTGACATGCTGTGCTACATTTATGCCAGATGTAACGAGACACATACCTTCCAAAAGGCTCAACTTTCATCTCGTTAGTCCATATAATATTTTCTCATAAGTCTAGGGAATCATTCAATGTTTTTTTTTGTTTTGCAAACCTAAGACCAGCCTTTATGTTCTTTTTGGTCAGCAGTGGTTTTAGTCTTGGAAAACTGTCACAGATGCCATTTTTTCCCAGTCCCTTCCTTATTGTTGTGTCATAAACACTGACCTTAACTGAGGCTAGGGAGACCTGAAGTTCTTTAGAAGTTGTCCTGAGTTCGTTTGTGGCCTCCTGGATGAGTCATTGCTGTTCCCTTGGATAATTTTTGTAAGCTGTCCACTCCTGGGAAAGTTCACCACTGTTCCATGTTTTCGCCATGTGAGGATAATGGCTCTCCCTATGCTTCGCTGGAAGCCAAAAGCTTTAGAAATGGCTTTTGTAACCCTTTCTAGACTGATATATGTCAATTACATTACTTATCGACTGTTCTGGAATTTCTTTGGATCATGTAATTTTGTTGCAGCTTTTTTAGAACCTTTGTCTGACTTGATTTTGTCGGGACAGATTCTGTTTCAGCGATTTCTTGATTGAACAGGTCTGGATGTAATCAGGCTTGGGTGTGATCAGTGGAAATTAACCAAAATTACTAGCCACAATTCATAATTTAACAAGGGGGTAATTACTTTTACACGCATGGCCAAGTAACTGAATACTTTTTTCCCCCCCCCCTTAATAAATGAAATAATTTCAAACAGCATTTTACGGACACTTGGGTTATTTTTGTTTGATGATCTTGAACATTAAAAAGGGGAAATTATGCAAAGACAAAAAAATTTGGGAAGGGAGTCAATACTTTTTCATGGCACTGTACTCATAGTCGATGCACAGACAATTAAAAAAATAAAATAACACTCAGCATAAACTGAGGAATTAGACAATTTTTTCCCATGCATTCACAGAGTAAAACACATGACAAATCAAACCTTTGCCAATTCAAACATGGCCCAAAGAGCATTCTTGTCTTCAGCCAAGTCCTCTTTCACATCAGCATCAAAGGTGAGATAGGCGAGACCTTCCACGGACCATCGACGGGATGTAGCAGGAAGAGACTTGTTACAAAGCCACCTAACAGGGAACAACAACCACTCCATAGTTTTTTTTTGCACTTAAGTCATAAAAAGTACTCAGTTGCAAAATTCTGTAGTCATACATACTTCCTGCACTGTTTGGACAGCTTTAGTGTGGATCCTTCTGCAAACTGCTTCATGCTGAAATCTGTCCCTCCTGCTGATCCAAGTTTGCACAAACCCTGAATAACCACCAGAGACCATTGTTAGTTACGTCTACATTTAGATATGTTCACATCTACAACGGCTTTCTCACCACCAGGGCTCTCACGCGTATCCTGTCATTTTCACTTTTCTTGTAGAGGTCCTTGAGAAGCGCTACACCATTGGCTGTGATGAACGAAGCCCTCTTTGCTTTACCTGCAGCATGAATAAGAGCCTCAACTGCTACCTGCTGGTGAATTACATCTTCAGAGGCACACAAGGATATAACTGCATCCATCATTCCTGACAACTCTAGGGTTCGGTTGCCAACATCGCTCGGCCCTTGGAGGAGCACAGATACGGTCTGGATGGCTCGCAGCTTGGCGTCAAGGCCGGTTTGGTTAAAGTGTTGTCTAAACCAAATAAACAGCATTTATATTTGAAAGGAAGTTTCAATTTAGATGTACAGAGTGATTTTCTTTGTTATTTTGTCACAAACAGAGGAATTATTTCCAGCAACCTGGGTGACCAACTCACCGAACATAGTCTTCACATAGTTTGTTGAAGTTCTCCCTCTCCTTGTCACTTTGAAGATCATCGTAAAGCTTGCTAAGCAAGACTGAGCAGCTCATGTGGGAGTTCTCTGTAAGTGTTGGCCCTTCTGAGAGCTCAGGCACTGATGCAGCCACTTCCAAAATCTTGTTCAGCCCTGCAAGAGGAATTAATTGATCTGGGTAAAAACATACCTCTACAAAATAAGTAAATAGTCTCTAAAATGTCCTTTAGTTTCCATTGGTAAGCAGAAACACCTACTTCCTTATCTCCTATTAAAGCAACTAGACTCATAAGGTAAAATGTGATTTCTATATATAGAAACAAAAGTCTCTGTTAAGTGACATACCCTGGTCTATCACCCATAGTGTCAGGGAGTTATCTGGGTTCTTTAAGGACTTGCGGGGTACTTGTTTGACTAGAAGGTTGATGGCGTTGTCTCTGCCAGGTCCTGACACATTTGATGCTGGCATCATCTCCAACAGGTGACGCAACATTGAGCGCAGCTCCTTGGATGGTTCTGTGTTAAAATGGGTACAGTCAACAAACACTGAACGCATTTGAGAGAAAGCATCTCATCACATACAATACTTTATAATCCATGCAGAGGCTATTTGCCCCATAAAGAAAAATAGAAATATAACAAAGCTGTACCAGGGGTCAAACCTTTACCATCATAAAAGGTTTACATCTTATACAGGTAATGTTTAATATTTTTCTAGATTCCTGTTTGGGTTTTCACTTTTCCTTTAAGTTTGAAAGTCAAATTCCAAGAATCTAGAAGTATTTAAAGACCCACTAAAGTCATTTTTGCCCCCCCCCCCCCCTCAACCCCCAAATACATCAAATATGTTGAAAGTGCTAAAAACATGCAGACTGACAACAATTTAGTACTGAATTATTGACATACACCGTTAAATTCATTTTCACCATCTCAGTTGTCCAGATTTTTGGGGCGAAGTTAAAATAGGGGCACTCCCCCCTCCCCCACTACATACAAACCTCAATTCCATTGAAGTTGGGACATTGTGTAAAACATAAATAATAACAGAATTAAATGATTTGCAAATCCTTTTCTACCTATATTCAATTGAATACATTACAAAGACAAGCTATTTGGAGTTTTACCTTATTATTTTTTGCAAATATTCTCTCACCTTGAATTTGATGCCTACGTCATATTCCAAAAGAGTTGGGACAAGGGAAACAAAAGACTCGAAAAGTTGAAAAAAAAAATACATTTTTTTTTGAACATTCCACAGGTGAACAGGTTAATTGCAAACAGGTGAGTGTCATGATTGGGTATAAAAGGAGAATCCTCGAAAGGTTCAGTTGTTCACAAGAAAGGATGGGGCAAGGTTAATCACTTTGTGAACAACTGCATGAACAAATAGTCCAACAGTTTGAGAACATTTCTTAAGGTACAACTGTAATTTTGGGATTTCATCATCTACAGTCCATAATATCAAAAGAGTCCAAAAATCTGGAGAAATCTCTGCATGTAAGCGGCAAGGCTGCAAACCAACATTGAATGCCCGTGACCTTCAATCCCTCAGGCAGCAGTGCATTAATAACTGACATCATTGTGTAAAGGATATTGCCACGTGGGCTGAGAAACACTTCAGAACACCACTGACAGTTCACACAGTTCGTCGCTACATCTACAAATGCATAGACTTTACACCGATCTGATCGGGCTGATCGGTAACAGCCGATATTTAGCATTTTATGCTGATCGGCTTTAATGTCATAATTCACTGATCCGATCAATGACTCCGTAAAAGACATTTACTCCGTGTTCCCATCATGCACAGTATATTTGAATCCAAAAGCTAGTTTATTTTTACCCTCGTCACGTGTCTTTTGACGTATTACTGTAAATATCTGCCGCCCAGTAAACTTATTTAAAAAAAAAAAAAAAGTCAACGGTGTGGGAGAAACGTCTGAGACAGACAACACGTAATGCCCAGATCAGACTACAAGACAAATTTGCTCTTTCACGATTGCACCATGTCAGACTACTGCAATAAAATCTTGTATTCCGATACCACCGCATCCCGTTTTTTTACGATCATTGGGCTTTATCTTGTCAACTCAAATGCGACCGGATACACTCGTTACAGTGGCGACGACAACAAGAGTGGAGCGCGCCAACTTTGTATTATAAGGACAAAATGGGGGAAAACGTGTGTTGTTGGTCACTGGTGCTCAGGAGAGGACGTTCGTTTAAGGCTTGCTTGAGGTATGTTCCTGTACTTTTAATACGATACGGCTCACAAGCAGGCAACAAAACGTTATGTAGCCTAGCAAGCTAGTGCTAGCACTAACGGTTGTGCGTAATCATGCTGCCGTTGTGTCGAATCATGCTCTAAAGTATCGGTGTGGGAGAAGTAATTTAATTACATTAAGCTAGCACCCATTATTTCTGTCATGTTGTAATGTTGGTTTGACCTGACTGATTAGACTACATGACCTGACTAGAGAAGTGATTTCCAACCTTTATAGAGTCAAGGAACATATTTTACAATTTTAAAATCTCACGGCACACAAAGAAACAAAAATGAGCAACAGAAGTTGTACATCAAGCAATAATAGGAAAGAATTCCACCTACAAAGCTTTAACAATTTGTGTCCTCAGTTCTCTAACACTTAAAAGGAAAGATGAAGTAAGACAGTGGTAAACATGCCCCTGTCCCACCTTTTTTGTAATGTGTTGTAGGCATCAAATTCAAAATGAGTGAACATGTGCAAAAAAACAAAGTTTATCAGTTTGAACATCAAATATCTTCTCTTTGTAGTGTATTCATTTGAATATAGATTGAACGTATTTGCAAATCTTTGTTTTCTGTTTTTATTTACATTATAGAACATCATAACTTCATTGGAATTGGTGTTAATAATTACCAAATGCCCTTATTCCATGCAATGGCCAATCGGCATAAATGCCACTTCCTTATTCAAAACGACTGGGCCCATTTCTACAACTACAGCGTGCAGTTAACCATAAAACTATGCCTACAACTAAAAAAAATACATCTGCCCAGAAGTGTAATGTGTTTTGTGTTATTCGGGCTTGAGTGAGGGAGCGGCGAAGTGGGTGGCTCTGCCGCTCCAGCGACTCTGCGCCAGTCTGTCTACCAGTCCAGTCTACTCTGGTGCAACACCGTTAGGGCCATTAGGCTCACAGTTGCCGACCGCGACATCACGGGGCGAGGAGGAGGAGAGAAAAAAAATCATCCAGGGGGACAGCGATCCATCGCACTGCTGTGGCCACATTTGTTGCACCCTTTGGCGGACACAGCAGCGTGACGCATGGCCCACTGAATTACTATGGAGGCAAAGGACAGAAAATGTTTCCGGTCATTATGCCGGGGTTCAGAGGCTGCCTGGCTGCTACAGAGTGCCTCTCTGCAGCCAGTGAGAATGTATGCAATGTGGATTGGTGGGAATGTTTTTGTTCCGGCTCAGATGCCGGGTGAAAAGGTATGCCTTTGATTGACAGCTGAATTCCCAAGGGGCAGGTTTTCTGAGTATTCAGTGACACGCCCACAGCATCTGGAAGCTGAAAGGATGTCTCAATTCTTGACCATTTTGAAGCCTGACTTCCCAAACTTTGCAGTTTTTTTAATTCACTGAAATGTGTCTGGCTTGTTAACAAAACTCTTCTCTGTGGTGTGTACAAATTTACAAGATTGTTTTGGTCACTTTACTGCAGCTTTCATGAAACAAAACACGAAAATGACAAGAGTCCAAACTCACCAGGAAGTATGGCTTCTTCCTTTCCTCTGATCTCCCTCTTCATGCCCTCTGTGAGAGCCTCAAACATCACCTGCAGCAGGTGGCAGGTGGACAGAGAAACAGCCGAGCCTCCTGATCCCATTACTGCACACAGTTGCTCCATGCCCAGCTCATTCACTATTGCCATAGTCTAGGAATACAACCATACGTTCCAGCATTGAGAGCAGAAAATCAAAATCCTGTGGGATAAGGTAGATGGATACTGTAATGTATGACTGTAATGCAGAATGATACAATTGTGAATTCATTATGAGTTAATTTTTTTTTAAATGCAGTACATAGTCAAAGATGACAACAATGCACTGCAGTTTTTTTTGTAAATAGATTTCCTCATGCAGTTAAAAATGCAGTTCAAATGGATAGGCTATTTTTAAAAATTTGGTGTAGTTGATATACAGTACTGTGAAAAAGCATTTCCCTACTTTCAAATGATTATTTTTTGCTTAGTTTGAGATAATCAATTGTCTTATTTTGATTAAACAAAGATAATCATGGTTTGGAGGACTACAGAAATCTAAGAATATTTACTTTTGAGAGGCTGAAATTCCAAGTATTGGGACAATTTTGACTTAAACAGTGTCACTAAACGATTAATCGATTAATTATTGTCGATTAATTTCATAATTGATTCGTTGTCACTTAATCGTTGCGCCTCTAAATGAAATCATTTTAGAATAAATGATAATTAAAAGAAATAAAATTTAGCCAAGAATTTAAATCTGATCAAGAATAAATAAATAAATATGAATAATTATGCTATTATCTTGTTTAATGTCACTTGCCATGGATCCGAAACAAGTCCAGAAAAGGGATGCTGATCCCGTTCGAGGCACAGGCTCCTCACCATGATACTCCTCATCTCCATTTTTTGCTGTACTTTATGTCTCATTAATCAGTAGTTGGGTGTTCTTGCTTGTTATTTAGGCAGCTTAAGGAAGCCTTAACCATGCGTTCTTCCCCTGGTGGTTGGCTGACGACTGGTTGAGAAAGTGCTTCATTAGATATGCAGCAGAGCCTGCATTTAAAAAGTTATTTTTTTTTAAATTTCATTTTAAAATTAGATTAATTGTGCAACCCTACTTTCTACGAACTAGTGCAACATACTACATTTATATCCATGTATATACATACTCTGTTTGAGTTTCAGGTGCCTAAACTTGTCCAACTTCCAATGTGTTGGCATTTATCTCCCTCATAATCGATGTGACAAGCTGAGATTCACCCCCCTTATTTTTTATCCCCAACTCAGAAGTTGTGCTGATCTCAAATCCAAAGCGATGCAACTATGCCATCTACAGGGATCTGTTCGTCATTATAGTGGTTTACAAACCTGAAGTTCACAGACTAGATGGGTGGAACCTCTTCCACGCTTATCCATTGAAAAATTAATTGGACAAACATATTCATCGGTGGCAGTAAACAGTTGGGTTCCAGACGAATATACTGTAAATGTCCAAATAAGTTAACTGAAAACTTTCAATTGTCCATAAGTGTGATTGTCAGTTTAAACAATTATTTGTCTATATGTGCCCTGTGATTTACTGGCGACCAGGCCAGGGTTTACCCTGACTCTCCACCCTGAATCTGCTAGGATAGGCTCCAGCTGTAATGAGGGCAAGAAGTAACAGAAATTAAATGGATGGAAAATTGTTGTATTTACTCTGGACTGATGCTCTGTACACAAGCCAACCAGAGTCCTCAGCGCAGAAAGGACAACATCCTCCTGGTTTGACTGAAGGAGTTGGTGAATCAGCCTCACGCCATCGTTTCGGAAAATCTGCTCAGCTCCTGCGTCTTCTCGAGATAACACCACTAGATTCTGGGCAGCCTGAAATCATTTTTTTTAAACACATTACTTGGGCAGAATGGTACAATATATAATTGTCTTTTGTCATTTCTTGCCTGGCAAAGCAATCCTACCTTTTGTCGGTCAGAATCTTTCACAGATGCATCTACAAGGAGTGAGAACATCTGTTGCACACGTGCATCTGTGGAGTTTAGTTGTTGCGACTACAGGTATAAAATAAAAAGGCTGATGAGGACTGACTTTTTTAAAAGATCATAGAATACTCACATGGACATTACATCACCTTCTGCTGGATCTGTCCCCCTAGCTGTCTTAGGAGATCTTGGAATGCTTTGTTTTTGGGCTCAAGCTGGGCACACCTCTGCACATCCACGAAGGCCTGGTCAAGACGTCCAAGTTTCTGAAAAGCCTGAGCCCTCCGAAACCTGGCTTTCACATCACTTGGGTCAGTATCAAGAGCTAAAAAATACAAAATAAAAGGTTATTGTGCACATACACACAGTGGCCATAAGATAATATTCACCTGCAAAATCTAATGATGATGAAATCTAATGTAACAGAACTGTACTGTACTAATGGATAACACAAAAATATTGTACAAGCAGTATAAAAAAACAGAGTAACACCTGTAATAGAGTAACAACTGCAATAAAAACATGCAATATAGTGGGACCGCAAAGCAAGAACTGTGATTTAGCCTAGGATTACTGTATCTGTATTCCGCGAAGATAAATTGTATGGACTCATTGATCTCGGGTTGGGAATCATTGTTTCCATGAGATGTGCATCTGGAACTCACAGTCTCAAGTGTAAAATGATGAATGATCCGTACTTTGCTCCTTTTGTCTTTGTTTATAGTTTTTGAGGTTATTAACTACTCCATGTATTATGGTCCAAGAGAGCATCAAATTCTCCCTCTTTTTTTTTTTTTTTTTTTTTTTTAAATCATCCTGTTTCATGAAATTTGTGTCGCCAGCTAGCTGGCTCCCCACAGCGCGCATGAACTGGGCCAGTCTGTCCATGACACGCCTCTCCCCCCCCCCCCCCAATTTAGGGAAACCTCTTCCAATTTATACTTTTCTTAAAGTAAAATCAGATAAACATCTCTCTAAATTACACCGTAAACAAGAAGGAATATATCACATTTGGAGGCATCCGTCTCTGCCTTGTTATAGTCCTCCAGTTTCAAGTAGCATGCAGCGCGGTTGCGGTACAGTACAGCGCTCGCTTGTCTGTTGTCACTCAGCTTCAGTGCAGTGGTGTAACAGCACACTGCACCCTGCATGTCCCCGGCTTTGAAAAGGTTGTTCCCCTCTTCCCGCAGGGCTGCAGGACCCTGGAAGGAAAGAAGGGATGGTCAAAAGAATTCAACCAGAGCTCAGCGTCTGAGACGCGATTACAACAAATGCCTCTGCAGTTACGTGTTCCACTGTTACCTTCTCTTTTTCTGTCTGGCTCATCTTCAAGTTTTTCCACACAGTCCGGCGTTGGGTATTTGATTATTAATTCAAAGCTTCTCACAAAAAGACTCGCAAAACACCGCTAACGTCTGAACGATACACTTCCGGGTGTATGGTGCGCCGTGATGACGCCACGTTGCCGGTCCCGCCCCCTAACTACGACTACCATAAAAGGAAAAGCCGAGAGTGCAGTGCACTCGAATGTTTTGATCCCATCTACACAACGCATTACCGGTATAGTCTTCTGAGATACTTTTCAATGTGTTTGCTGACTCGCACTTCTGGTTACTTCTGTCTTATTCATTTCTATTCGGTTTGTCCCATTAGGGCTCGCCACAGCGTGTCATTCTTTTCCATGTAAGCTTATCTCCTGCATCCTCCTCTCTTACACCAACTGCCCTCATGTCTTCCCTCACTACATCCATCAATCTTCTCTTTGGTCTTCCTCTAGCTCTCTTGGCTGGCACCTCCACCCTCATCACCCTTCAACCAATACACTCACTCTCTCTCCTCTGGACGTGTCCAAACCATCAAAGTCTCCACTCTCTAACTTTGTATCCAAAACATCTCACCTTGGCTGTACCTCTGATTAGCTCTTTTCTTGTTTCTTCTTCTTTATTTTTTATTGAGCATTAGCATTGGACAATCATGTACAGTTGCAGTCATTAATACACACAATAACATAAAATATTTGTAAAATAGCATTAAGTACACGGCACGGTGGATGACTGGTTAGCACATCTGCCTCACAGTTCTGAGAAAGGGGCCCGCCTGTGTGGAGTTTGCATGTTCTCCCTGTGCCTGCGTGGGTTTTCTCCCGGTACTCCGGTTTCCTCCCACATCCCAAAAAAATGCGTGGTAGGTTGATTGAAGACTCTAAATTGCCCGTAGGTGTGAATGTGAGTGCGAATGGTTGTTTGTTTCTAGGTGCCCTAAGGAAGTGAAGAAATGGGTCCTAGCAGGTTGGAATAGGTGGAGGACGGTGGCAGGTGTGTTATGTGACAGAAGAGTCTCTGCTAGCATGAAGGGCAAAGTTTATTAGATAGCGGTAAGGCAAGCCATGATTGGCTGGCGACCAGTTCAGGGTGTACCCACCTCTCGCCCGAGGATAGCTGGCTCCAGCACACCCACGACCCTCGTGAGTATTAGCGATACGGAAAATGAATAAATGAATTAATGGAGGTTTTTCAAGCATTTAATGTCAAGCCACGTCTTTAAATCGGATTCAAGTCCGGACTTTGACTAGGCCACTCCAAAACCTTTTTTTTTTTTTTAAGCCATTCAGAAGTTTACTTGCTGGTGTGTTTTGGATCATTGTCCTGCTGCAGAATCCAAGTGCGCTTCAGCTTGAGATCACGAGCTGATGGTCGAACATTCTCCTTCAGGATTTTCTGATAAAGAGCAGAATTCATGGTTTCATCAATCATTGCAAGTCATTCAGGTTGTGAAGGAGCAACGCAACCCCAGACCATCACACTACCACCAAGTTGTTTGACTGCTGGTATGATGTTTTTTTTTTCTGAAATGCTGTGTTACATTTGCACCAGATATAATGACTTACACACGTTCCAAAAAGTTTAACTTTCGTCTCATCAGTCCATAGAATATTCTCCTAAAAGGTCTGTCAGAGTCCCCTGTCAGAAGGAGCTTCAACTCCCATCGCTGGCAGAACTTCGACCACATCCTGCGGGAGGCGGGGGACTTTGGGTCCAAGTTGACCATGTTCCATGCCTCCATTGTTGAGGCGGCCGACCGGAGCTGTGGCCGTAAGGTGGTCGGTGCCTGTTATAGTGGCAATCCCCGAACCTGTTGATAGGCACCAGCGGTAAGGTGATGTCGTCAAGATGAAGAAGGAGTCCTATCGGGCCTTTTTGGCCTGTAGAATGAAGGTCGGTGAGGCCATGGAGAGTGACTTCCGGACGGCTTTGAAGAAATTCTGGTCTGCTATCCGGCGTCTCAGGAGGGGGAAGCAGGGCACCATCAACACTGTGTATGGTGGCCATGGGGCGCTGCTGATCTCAACTAAGGATGTTGTGAGTTGGTGGGCCGAATACTTTGACGATCTCAATTCTCTCAACATACCTTCCCATGAAGAAGCAGAGTCTGGAGACTCTGAGGCGGGCTGTCCTATCTCTGGGGTTAAGGTCACCGAGGTGGTTAGAAAGCTCCTTGGTGGCAGGGCCCCGGGGGGTGGATGAGTGACGGGCGATAATAACGTAGGTATGTGAAGTTCCAGAAGGCTCTGGATGTTGTGTGGGTGTCCTGGTTGACACGCCTCTACAACATTGCGTGGACATCTGGGACAGTAATTTTGGATTGGCAGACCAGGGTGGAGGTCCCCCTTTTTAAGAAAGGGGACCAGTGGGTGTATTACAACTTAAAGGGTATCACACTCCTGCCTCCCTGGTAAGATCTATTCAGGGGTTCTGGAGAGGAGAGTCCATCAGGAAGTTGAATCTGAGAGGTTCTGGAGAGGAGGGTCCGTCAGGAAGTCGAATCCTGGCCATAGAACACTGGACCAGCTCTACATCCCCTCAGCGGGGTCCTCGAGGGTGAATGTGAGTTCGCCCAACCAGTCTACATGTATTTTGTGGCCTTGGAGACGGTGCTTGACCGTACTTGACCCTGATACGGGCTGTTCGCTCCCTGTACGACTGGTGTCAGAATTGGATCCGCATTGCTAGCAGTAAGCTGGATTTGTTTCCAGTGAGGTTTGGACTCCGCCAAGGTTGCCCTTTGTCACCAATTTTGTTCATAACCTTTTAGAACAGAATTTCTAGGTGCAGCTGAGGCGTTGATGCGGTCTGGTTTGGTGACCACTGTATATCTCTGCTTTTTGCAGATGATATGGTTTTGTTGGCTTCATCCAGCCACGGTCTTCGACTCTCACTTAAGGGGTTCGCTGCTGAGTTTGATCTGGTTGGGATGAGAACCAGCACCTCCAAATCTGAGACCATGGCACTCAGTCGGAAAAGGGTGGAGTGCCCTCTCCTTGTCTGAAATGAGATGAGAGTTCAAGTATCTTGGGGTCTTGTTC